>NC_089591.1:60387906-60687906 GCF_019320115.1 Miscanthus floridulus | reverse complement strand
AATGTGTGTTGATTACACTAATCTCAACAAACACTGCCCTAAAGACCCCTTTGGCTTACCTTGCATAGATGAGGTCGTAGATTCAACTGCCGGTTGCGAGCTGCTTTCCTTTCTTGATTGCTACTCTGGTTATCACCAGATTGCTCTCAAAAAGGACGACTAGATCAAGACATCCTTCATCACGCCCTTCGACGCCTACTGCTACATGACCATGTCGTTCAGGCTCAAGAACGCTGGGGCTACCTACCAACGCGCCATACAGGCCTGCCTCAAAGACAAGATAAAAGATGATCTCATTAAGGCTTATGTTGACGATGTAGTTATTAAAACCAAGGAAGCATACACCCTTGTCGACAACCTAGAACGTACCTTTGCAACCCTTAACACATTCCAATGGAAATTAAACCCAAAGAAGTGCATCTTTGGTGTTCCATCTGGTATACTACTCGGCAACGTCGTCAGTCATGACAGCATATGCCCTAACCCAGAGAAAGTAAAAGCTATCTTGGACATGAAGCCGCCCAAAAAGGTGAAGGATGTTCAGAAGCTTACCGGATGCATGGCTGCCCTCGGTCGTTTCATATCTAGATTAGGCGAAAAAGGACTACCATTTTTCCAGCTGCTCAAAGCATCAAAGAAGTTTGAGTGGTCAGAGGAAGCAGACACTACCTTTACACAGCTGAAACAATTCCTTACATCACCTCTGGTCCTCACTGCTCCCAGAGAAGATGAAACCCTCCTGCTTTACATTGCGGCAACTAATCAAGTGGTCTCCACTACCATGGTGGTCGAGTACGACAAGCCCAACCATGTCTACAAGGTACACTGACTAATTTATTTCATCAGTGAGGTGCTCAGTGAATCCAAGACCAGGTACCCACAGATTTAGAAACTGATCTACGCCATACTAATTACATCTCAAAAGTTGAAACACTACTTCGATGGATATCGTGTGGTGGTCATGACCGAGTAACCTCTGGGAGACATCATTTGCAACAAGGATGCAAATGGGCACATCATCAAATGGGCAATGGAGCTATGCCCTTTCTCCTTGGAATTTGCAAGCTGTACTACAAGCAAGTCTTAGGCACTTGTCGATTTCATCATTGAGTGGACAGACTTAAGCACACCTGCTTCTTAGAGGGCCGCCGAGTATTGGAAGATGTACTTCAATGGCTCTCTCAACATCGACGGCACAGGAGCAAGAGTCCTTTTTGTATCACCATCCAAGGAGCAGCTCCAATATATCCTCAGGATTTATTTCCCGGCGTCTAATAACGCCGTCGAGTACAAAGCATGCCTACACGGTCTACGCATTGCGGTCAAGCTCAGTGTCAAGCATCTCTATGTCTACGGAGACTTGGCTCTGGTCATCAACCAACTCAACAAGGACTAGGATACGACCAGCGAAAAGATGGACGCATACTGCAAAGCGATCAGAAAGCTGGAAGGCAAGTTCTATGGCATCAAGTACACACATGTGGTCTGGGACAAAAATCAAGCAGCAGATGCGCTGTCAAAGTTAGGATCATCTCGAGCCAAAGTCCCACATGGCGTATTTGTTCAAGACCTGCTCACGCCCTCCATCAAAGAAGAAGATCCCGCGGTCGACAAGCCTCCAAACCAGCCATTGGTGGCTACGGTTCTAGCGTCAAACACCACCAAACCACCTCTGACCACTAAGAAGCCCGACTGGAGAGTACCTTTCATCAAGTACCTGATAGATGGTAACAGTTACACCGATCGGACAGAAAATGAACGCCGGATGCGTCACAGTAAGCAGTATCTGCTCAGTCGATGGCAAATTGTGGTGCAAGAACGCGAAGGAGGAAATCTTGATGAAGTGTATAACCTAGGAGGATGGTGAACATCTCCTACACAAAATCCACTCTGGCTCCTACGGCAACCACTGTAGCCTCGAGAACTGCTGGTCGGCAAGGCTTTTCAAGCAGGGTTCTATTGGCCTGTCAGTCGTAGCCGATGCAGAGAAGCTAGTCCACCATTGTGAAGGTTGTCAATTTTTTGCCAAGAGAATCCACTGTACTAGCACACTGAGATTTAGACTATACCTAGCCTCTTGGCCCTTCACATGCTGGGGACTAGATATGATCGGGCCTTTCAAACCTGGCCCCTAGGAAATTTACATGTGTCTTTGTGCTGAATCGACAAATTCTCCAAGTGGATAGAGTACATGCCCCTGGTCAAGGCATCTTCAGAAAAGGCTGTCGCGTTCCTCGACCAGGTCATCCACCGCTTCGGCATACCCAATAGCATCATCACTGATCTAGGTACTCAGTTCATCGAGAACGCTTTTTGGGACTTCTACGATGAAAGGAGGATAGTAGTAAAATACGTCTCGGTGGCACACCCTAGAGCTAATGGACAGGTCGAGCGGGCAAATAGTATGATCCTAGACACACTTAAGAAGAGGATATACAGAGAGAATGACAAAGCTCCTGGAAGATGGCTCAAAGAGTTACCAGCCATGGTCTGGGGTCTCAGAACCCAGCCTAGTCGCAATATCGGTGTATCACCATACTTTATGATTTATGGCGCTGAGGCAGTGCTCCTAGTAGATATAGCCTTCAGATCAGCTATGGGTAGAGAACTTCGATGAAGACAAGGCCAATGAAGTGCGGGAGCTAGAAGTGAATAGTGTAGAAGAGAAGTGGCTCGATTCTTGCGTACGTACATCCAAATACCTTGCTGTTTTGCACAGGTACTACAACAAGAACGTCAAGGAGCGGTTCTTCGTGGTCGGGGACCTGGTCCTGAAGTGGAAGATGAATCAGGATGGTGTCCACAAACTCGCAACCCCATGGGAAGGACCCTTCATGATCAAGGAGGTTACACGCCCTACATCTTACAGGTTAGCTCGCCTAGACGGCATAGACATACCCAATTCCTGGCACATTGACAAGCTTAGGCATTTCTATGCTTAGCTACTAAGATATGTACCCCTCTTGTACTTTTGATTTATTTCAATAAAACTATTATAATTTCTCCAACCACTCTAATGTGTCACTTCAAAGTCTATTATTATTCTAACTCTACCAGTTAAAATCGACCACCATTCCTTCTCGGGTTCTCGGAGCAGGCCCTATCTCCGATTCCTCCCAACGCGTGTATGGGATCCGCTCTCTACTGCTATGGGTGATCGGCAGGTGCTCTCTGGTTTGACTTGTGTGTTCCTACGTGTGCACAAGCTATGCACCTCACACTCCGACAGCAAGACAAACCAGGGCCATACAAACCTTTTAGGATGACGTGTTGACTAAACTGGTACAACTAAACAGAACGCCAACACGTTCTAACTTAGTTACATCAACACGATATCTGAGCTTAAACATGTTTTCTACAAAACAAACAAGCTTATGTTGATATACAGTTATGTTATTACAAGCTTGCCTGAAAAGGTCCAAGTTTACAATAACCCAACTATATCTTCTTCTACAGTTATAGCCTACACTATTAGCTAGTTGGGGCACACGGCACCTGCTGCTCGCTGGGCCTAACATCATGCTCAGGTCTCGGGGACTCTGGCATTGATCAAGCTAAAGAAGATGGCCCCGCCGATGCCTGGCTGATCGAGACCGTAGGCTTCGCCGGTTGGCTTGAAGATGACAGCGCTCCCAGCTAACTTATCGATGGCATTCCTTGTACGGGTGGTGTTGCACCTCCACACAGGTTAATATCGCCAATTATTTTTGCCAACATGTCTAGCTGGGTCATCTGTAGCTCCTCGGCCTTGTCTGGATCTACCTCCTTCGGGTATCCAGCCTCTAGGCGCTTGAGATCGATCAGGGGGTAGTGAGCACGTACCATGCTTAGCACATGTGAGCCTGCGTACTCTCCCGCCTCCTTCATGAACCCCTAGAACCATCCCCATGCCCTTTGGCATCTCTCGATCAATCCCAGCTGTGGCGTCCTTGGCACATCTTTTGCTAGCACCGGATCGATGAGGTTAAGGACCGACAAAATGCCCTTTGCCACCTCCTAGCACTGGCTTTTCCAGGTGTCACGGTCCTTGGTGATCTCTTGGCATTGCGCTTTACAACCGTCATGGTCTTTCATCATGGCCTCCAGATGCTTCTTTGCATTGATTTTTATAACTACAAACCGCACACGCTGTTAAGACAATAGACCATGCCAAACTACTGATAGGCAACAAAAATGAGCAAAGGTGGTTGGACAACTTACCTTTCAGCTCCTCTATCATCTTGGTCGTGTGGTCCCGGAGCTGCGACTGGTCTTGTGCCAGTTTTCTATTGTCCTCGTTTAGGCGATCACACTCCCCGACCACACGACTGTTCTCCTCTTGGAGACGGATCACTTCAGCTTCTAATCCTGCACTACAGCTGTTACTACCAACAACGCAACAACACTTGTCAGTAGTCAGTATGATAAAATGGCTACTTACTTGTTCTTTCCCGCTCTTTCTTACTGAGTTGGATGACTAAGGTTCTGGTTCTAGGAATCTTGCACCGTCTTTTCATGATCGGCGGCTTCAAGTCGCTGGCGCAAGCGGTCCACCTCCATCGTCAGCTCCTTGTTGTTTGCAATGATCCCCTCAATCTGGTCGAAGCATTTCTTACGGTACCTTGCGGTCTTCATTAAGTCCTATGTGCAGATAGCTAAGTAAGATAACTACTGACTAGACCGCAAGACCAGGGGTGAAGCGAAGCTTACCTACACTTCCGTAATAAGCCGCTTCGCCACCCGTTCAACTTTCTCGGTTTCTTTGACCTCCAGGATTTCCTCACGGATAACCCATTGGTCATTCTGCCAACACTGACACATAAACATGTTGTTGCTTGTCTTGCGGATGGCCTAGGACCTCCTCCACCTCATCCTCTTTGGGCTCTTCTTTGGGTCCTAGTGCTGGCCCTGGCGTCAGCAGCATCTGTGATCACCACAGCCTTCCCATGAGCTGCAACGTCGGTAAATGTGGTCTGTGCTCTCACCTCCGACCGCTGCTCTTTGGTCTGCTCTGTTACCCTCGATGCTGAGGTGTTGCCCTCAGTAGGTTTAGCGCTCGGAGCACTCGTGCCCGGCTCGGCTGGTCCCTTGACCACCTGCTCGAGGACTGTTGTTTGACTACTCGCTTGCTGAGGCCCCGACGGATCTTCTACTATGGCTTCCTCAGTGGTCGACTACTAGGGTAGTCTGCTCTATACTTATTAGCGGTGCCACGCCACTTCTGGCTAGCTAGTCCGGACTTTCTATGGACGCCGAGCTAGTACATCCGAGATAAGTTCAGAAAGGAATCATATTAAATGCAAATTTCTAACTTATATCAAGGTTACAAATACTTACATGTTGGAAGCACTGGAATGATGTAGAGAAGGCGTGTCTCTTCGGCCATACTTGCTCCACATACTATGTGGATGACTCCTGGTCTCCCTCTACATCCTAGCACTGTCGCTGGGCCTTGGTGCTCGACCCCTTCGCCACTTGTCCTTCAGTGTTGTAGTGGTCGGTGGCGTGCTCGGTTGAGTTGTTGCTCCCATCGCCGGTTGTGTTCCTTGCCTAGGTACTCCCGAGGTTGACCCAGCTGCATCCTTCACCAGCTATCAGTGATGTGGGTCCCATAGGCATGGAGGACCCACCATGCTCCATTGACTTCAGTTGCTTCCTCCTTTTTCGAGGAATAAGTTGAAAGGTGTCTGCATCTTCTCCCTCCTCTGCGTCATCGTCCGGCCAAGCAAAAATCACCTACCGACACTTGCTGGCTGGGTTCTCCTCTGGGTCCTCCTCGGCCTCATTGATATTTAGCGCTCCCCCGGTGAGCAGGGTGGTTACTGATCTCTTCTTTGACTATTTGGAGGCAGCCGGCCGCTTACCAGCAGCTTTGGCCGCTACCTCCTCTCCATCTCCGAGCTCCCCCTAGTCGATGTCCTTGTCCTCGATCTCAACACTAGTCTAGGTGGTGGGATCAGCTCCTTGTGGCCACTCTACTCTAGGGGGTGGTGACACAAACACTTTCGCTCTATCTCGACCATTAACCTGGGTAACAAAAGGGAGTGAACACAGTAAGTTTCCACTTACCCTACCACAATATAAGACTACGGGTATGCGGCAGGACGAGTTACCTTTGGGGGAGGTCGGGCAAGCTTGAAAGCATGCTCGATGTCACTCAATCTGTAATAATTTGGACCGGCTAAGTTAAATAGCTCATCAATTCTAGCTTTGACTTCAATTTTATCAAGCGCCCTCTGCCTCGTCCTCATCGGGTCTACTGCTCCCTTGATACTCATAGCCAGGATGTACCCTCCTCTGGTAGGGCTAGACCCGTCGGCTGATGAAACTCCCAACTACACTCGAACCATCTAGTTTTTTCCATAGGATCATTCCAAATATTTTTGAGATCTAGTCCCAGATGCTCGGGCCTCTCCGACCAGCTCGTCTTCTTCTCTAGAATGTAGCCCGTGTCGCACAGCGTGATCGTGTTCGGCTCTTCACGGATGTAGAACCATTTTTTGTACCAGTCATCGAGTGATGTGTTCCATGGGTAGTGCAGGTACTGGGCTTTCATGCCGTCATGGAGGTTGTGGTATACACCCCTGGCTATCTTCGAACCACCGCTTCCTTTCTTCCGCCGACAGAAAAGATGGTGAAAAAAATCGAAATGGGGCTGGAAGCCACCATACGCTTCGCACAGATGAATAAAAGTGGCGACGAGGAGGATCGAGTTGGGATGTAGATTGCAAATCCCAATCTCATAGTAAAGACAGAGCCCCTGAAGAAACGGATGCATCGGAACTCCAAATCCCTGTTTAAAGAAATCCTCGAACACCACGATCTCACCTGGTTGTGGATCGGGGTACCTCTCGCCCTCTGGTGCATGCCATCCTGTGAGCTCCTTGTTGTGGAGTACCCCCATGGTGACGAGGTCTTCAATGGTCTGCTTGTTGCTTTTTGACTTCCACCATTCCTTCGCCATGACCCATGTTTTCTTCTACGCATCACTTTTCGCCATTTCCTTTCATATTCTGCCTCTGACTTCGGCCTTGCTGGTGAACGGGGAGTGTTCTAATCTTCAACAGTAGCGGGATTAGCAGAGGCGACAGTCGAAGCGGCGGCGGATTGATTGGTGGCAATTTTGGATGTGTTAGGGTTGGTTGGCGAGAGGAAGACGAAAGCTGCAGTTGCAAATGGCAATGGGGTTCAGTAAATAGTAACTAACCTATCATATACCGTATTTAGCCCAAGAGTTATGCCATTTCATCTGCCCGGGATTCTTGGGGGACGTGCGCACGCACCACAGATGGTTGTTTTCATGTTTGCAGTATTACTCAGCCTCGAGATCTACACCAATATATGCGCCTCTTCGTTGCCAGTGTGGGAGGGCCCACGCTGATGCACCTACTGACAGGTGCCACGCAACTGTTTGCTTGACAAGACAAAAAGGCAGTATGACGTGCTATACCCATCTACTTTTTTGACCAGACGTGTCAGACCGGACTTGTCAGAACAAATAAATAAATAAATACATAAAATAATAGTAAAACTGGCATATGGTTTTTTGCCACACTTTTTGTGCTTGGGGACTGTCCTGACCACCCTCGTGCTCAGGGACTGTCGTGATTATCCTTGCGCTCGGGGACTATCCCGACCACCATCGTGCTCGGGGACTGTTCCGACCACTCTCGTGCTCAGGACTATCTCGACCACCCTCGTGCTCGGGGACTGTCCCGACTACCTTTGTGCTCGGGGACTTTCTCGACTACGGTTATTCTCGAGGATTCGTCGTTTTCCCCATGCTACGCTCGGGGACTGCCCCGACCACTCTCCGACCATTGCTCAGGGACCGCTCTCCTAGGCTACATGTGATTTATACTCACATACAGTTGAGAGGCATTTATTTTTTTCTCACTTAGACCTTGCTACAAGGCTGATACCTCGCCTTCCAGCAAGCTTGGGGACTACATCGATATGATGCACCTAACGGTACAGCTCGTATCGCTCGTACGACGATTGGATTCTCAACTTAACTAGGAATTCTTTTTAGACCCTGGCACCACGTGTCTATGTCACCTACTACCAGGCTCTGAGACTAAGTGGGCACACTTCACCTTGCATGAATGTGCTTATTGTATCGACCCCTACGCTCTGACTGTTGGCCATAACTACTACTGTACAAGGGTCACTTACATTTCTTTTCTGAAATACAAGTGGGCACACTTGATCAGGAAAGAAATCTTTTTCTTTTTTCTTTAGAGCACCATGCATTCTTCGGACAACCAGAATCTTTGGCTATAATCGTGGTCTACTGCTCTCTGTGCCGACCAGAATACTAGCACATTTGCTTGGTCAATGTTTCAACCAGTTGGAGATGACATGAAGACAGACCGCATTAGCTGAAGAAGATCAAACGGCGTGTCGCAACATAATACATGGTGCTCGAGGACTAGCTGTGGGGGTACTAACCCCTATACCCTTACGGCTAGGTTTGGGCCGACCTAGACCAGGGGGTCCGGCCCACTAGAAGACGACACATGGCCCAGCTGATCTGCTCGAAGTCCCGTGCAAGGAATCAAGGCAGACTTGGAGATCAAGCAAGATCCTGGTCAGTTAGAATAGGAATCCTTCTCTGGCCACCTATGGTAATTGTAACTGGTTAGGATTAGTTTTCAGATCTGTAACCCTGCCCCCCAGACTATATAAGGCGAGTAGGGGACCCCTCTCGAAAATCATCTTATTTACATACAATAATACAATCAGACGCAGGACGTAGGTATTACGCCCTCTCGGCGGTCGAACTTGGATAAAACCTCATGTCTGTCTTGCGTCACCATCTTGTTCGTAGCTAGCGCACATGTCTGCCGATAATCTACTACCTTGGGCATACCCCTAGGTAGACTGCCGACCATATTTTCGTTGACACCCATTGTTAGGGACAAGGCCTCCATATTTAGAAACAAAAGGCTAGAGAGATAATAAGGCCCGCTAAGTTGTTGCATGCTAAAACTTATCATTAAGAGTTAAAGCATCTCTTCTTATTTATTATCCTATCAATTCACTGCCCAAAAATTATACGTGTGGGGGAGTTTAGCTTAAGCAAGATTCTTTCTTCATGATGCATGCATCGACCTATTCATTCACTCAAGCCAGAATATAGCGGCATTCGCATAAAATTTTGGCACAGCGCACACTCACTTCTCAGATGCTAAACGATTCTTACATAGCGTAAGTTAGTGTACCTGTAGAAATTGATTAGATAAAACTAGGGCCACTATCCAAGATAGACCATATTGCTAGGGCCTATACTTATTTACTGTAATTTATCGCATCTTATTTTTCACAAAGCTTTTGCTGGTCAAATTTTTAAGTTTTTGAAAAGAGTTCTTAAACTCGTATACTCATTATCAACTCTGATACCTACTATGGCAGAACTGTCTAGAATAACACACTTTTAGAGGTGCTAGTATTCCACTAGACACTAAGCGTCCCAAAAATGGGCTAAAACGAGCAGTTCCGCCGAGCACACCCTAAAGGGAGAACTTGAAATAATCCACGTTTTAAATCTAGGATCCAATAATGAGTACGAGCTTACAATACTTAGTCCATTTTATACAATATAGAGTCTTATAAATTATTTATTACAATACCAGAGTTTAGAGTGCGATAATTAAATAGCGGAATGTAATAATTATCTAGCGAAAATGATACATGGATCCATCTATGCCCACCAGAAGAATCCTCCACACAAGAGCTAATTCCTCAAGATGCACCTGCAACAGGGTAAAATAAACCCTGATTACATAATGTACTCATAAGACTTACCCGACTAGTAGAAATATTTTTTCAACTCTCAAGGATATGATGGGCAATATGGTTTGTTGTTTTCTTTTGTTTGCTAAAAGTATTACTAATAGTGCGTCCTTAAGGACAAGTTTTATTAGAAGTCATGATTACTTTATTAGCTAACCATTGTAGGTAAGCACCTATTCTACTTTCAAGCAAGAGTTGAGCGATCAAAACCATTTTACCACCTTTCATCTTCTAGTTCTTACTATGGTACTAGACCATAGCCAAGTCATACCATCTCACAGAAAAAGTGATTCATGAACCAATGTATCCCAGCTGGGTACCCTGAAATACATGCCCCGTTCGTACCCTAGGCACAAACGAGATCAACCATTCCACTCCTATCGAGGGGTCCAGGTCCCCATCCAAACTTGGACTCCAAGCCCCCACACTTGAGACCCGGTCTCAGTATGGTGCTTAGACCTCCACCTTTCTCTGCCTTCAATCAGTTGATCCGGAAAGAGTCAGAATCCATGACAAGAGTGCAACGAGCCTTACCACTCCCATAAGCAAGCATGTGCTTAGGATAATAAGTCTATGACCTGACTACCATCCACAGCAACAGACAGTCCTCAATCGACATGGATAGGGAAAAATAGTGTAACAAAGCTAAGCCCCATGGCTGTGGGATGCAACTTATTACACCCACCGATACCCATACCATATCCTTGCCTAGTCTCCCTTTTCTTTTCATCGTTTTATTATGAGAGCAATAGTAATCACCTATTGTGAGTAACGACATGTTACTCATGCCACCGACAACCTAAGCATAGCAGCTACTCAAACCTACACTAGTAAGACTCTTAGCATATATATATATGCATGTGGTTTCCATAAAACTCCTGCAATGTAAATACACAACACATATATATACGGTGTATACGAAAAATAGGGGTTATGCACCGGGCTTGCCTTGGGCAGGCACGGTGTCAACTGCTTCAGTTAGTGGTGGCTCTAGGACCTCCTCCTGCACAAGAATCTCCTCCTCGTACACCTCGACAATCTCCTCAAACTCATGCTCACCGGTGGTCACAATCTCCGCCAACTCATTCTCTATATGCATGCGATGATAATGTAATAATTTAATATTTAAACAACAACAACTCTTAAAATAAGAACACATAGACTATACTAACAAGCTAGCTCTAATATTTAAGATACTAAGCTAACCATCAGCTCTATCAAATCAAGTGTCAAGCTCACCCTAACAAGTGCTTTATTTCATAAGTCAATACTCTTCTTTTATTCATATTAAGGTTTAATGGATATTTGGGTACCCTAATAAATAAGCTACTTAGGGCTACAAAAATTACAGTAAGCACATAATAATACAATGTAGCTACTATAAAAATTTTAGGATTAAAGCTATCGCTAATTTACCACAAAAATTCCTACAATAATTACCCTAATAATATTAAGCACTTTCAAGCGATTTAATAAACCTTACTACCAACACAGATATGTATGAACTAACTATACCAACAAATAGATAATAATTTTAGGAACCTAACAAAATTAATTTCACAATTTTTAGACACCTATACGATTTTATATTAATTATAGAAATCTAGCTCAGAAATTGAAATAGAAAACTATTACTAATTCCTTAAGAAAAAGAAAAACAAATCCAACCGCGTGGCCCACAAACGCGCGGCCCACGCGGGCGTGGCCCACACATGAGGTGGGCCACGATAGGGAAGCCCATGCGCGCTGCTGCTTTTGTAGGAACGTCCCCATGCTATCTGATATTAACGCAACCACTTTGCGCACTATTTCTACATACAACGCTTATGCATGAAAGCCCTCGCATCAACCTGTCTTCAAAACGGAATGGTCCCTGACATCCCCACGCTCACCGGTGCGGCATTGACAGGCACTAATCAGCTACGCTGGCCAACTAGGGACCCCTACGGCGCATCTCAAGGGCCGATGCTCACCTACGGGCCAACGCGCGGTGATGTGTAGCCATGGTGCTATCGGGGCAGTAGAGATAGCGAGCAAGCATCAGGGACTCACCACGGACTTAGAAGAAGGGGTTAGGTCAGAGGCGGTTCGAGCAAAGCTGGCCACGTGTGACCAAACGGTACGGCAGCGCTCCGCGATGGCACGACCGCGTCAGTGGCGTCGAGGTAACGGTAGCGGTTTGGCTGAGGTGCGCAGGTTGCAGAGGAAATTGAGGCGAAGCTAATGGCTTAGCTAGGCTGGCCTCTAACAACCTTGTGGGGAGCTACCACTCGTGTCAGCCAAACGTGGCCTTAACGGCTCAGCGGCGAGGAAACCACCAAATTGGAGCTTGGCCGGGCTCGATTCAAGGCGGGATCGGGTCGGATGGCTAAGGGGGTTAATGGCAGAGCCAGAGGCATGATGAATCGAGCAATGGTGACCTTTCCCTGATGGGTTTAATGAACGGCGTCGCGTGGGGGTAAAAATGACAAGGAGGGGAGGGAGGTCAGCCTGTGCTCGACACGACGTAGTTAAAGACGATGGCTGCTAGGGGGTACGGCTGTCGCGGTGGCATGGGCGCACATGGGAACGCCGTGGCTGTGAGCATGGCCATGGGCTAGGCAGCGAGGATTCCATGTGCACACGCGACCGTGGCAGCACCAACGGATAGGGCCACGCAGCGACGCAGAGCTATAGGGGCGTGGACGCGATGGTGAGGCGACGACAGTGGGTAGCTAGGACAAGCCTACACACGTGTAGGCAAGAGGGGCGACAGTGGTGGTAGCAGCGTGGCAACGAGGTGGGGCAGCAGTGCGGTGGCCAGCAGCTGTAGGGCAATGACAGCGGCTCGCTAGGGCTGGCCACGGCCAACCCACGGACAGACAGGCCGATCGGGCTTAGCATCGAGGTGCGCGGGACGCGGCCAACGTGCGACGTTGAGCGGCCGTGCAAGGTGACAGTGCACACAGGCCAGGCATGTGACATGCATGAATTTTAAAGCGCGTCTAAAAACTAACCTAACACAGTTGAAGCTAAACTACCTCGATGATGCTAAAGATGATACATTAGTCTACCATGAGGAGCAAAAACACAGCATTGACCTTTAGCTAGATTTTTAGAATTAATTCACCAACATTGCATTGTCACACTGTTTTCATACAAGAATTTGTTGTTTTGGGCTGAATTTGATTTTAAGTTCCATTTCTAAGCTATTAAAAATACTAGTTAGCAATATTATTTTTCTAAGACAAGAGTTGCATTGTCGTCTACAAAGTTTGTACTTCCAACTTTATTTAGGTACCACACATATGTTCTATAATATTTTTGCTCAATAAAATTTTGTTTTCAACCGTACTTGATATACATAGCTATTGAATCAACTTTCATTTAGCATTTTTATTATTCATTTTAGGTTACAAGAAATTTATCTACACACTTTATCACATGCATTATCACATAAACATGATGCTCATGACAAGGTTAAGTAGGTTGTTAGGGTGTAACACCGAGGGTGTTACACTATGCCCCTCCAGTCGATGCCGCGGCCGCCCCGGTGCCACTCCTGCTCACCTCGGGCATAACACCAACCAGCTCCTAGCGCATCTGGCAGAGGGCGAGGCTCTTCTTCAGTGCAAGCCTCAGGAGAGTCCCATGTCCTCCAATGCTGTGAAGGACATGACGGTCAGTTTACGACAAAAATTCGTTAGAGCGAAGGAGCGAAGAAATTCATAACTCACCTCGACGCCACTAGACGGTGATGTTTTGAGGTCGGCTCGCTCGACCCCGGCCGTACCTCATTGGCACGTTGCCATTTCGAGCCTTCCCTCTGCTTGGAAGACCCGGACAGAGTGGAGCGGGCAGATCCCACTGACTCTAGGGGTGCCTTGGAAGGCCTGGATGGAGCAGAGCAGCCTGATTCTACCAACTCTAGGGGCACATCCTCCCCCTCCTGCCCTAGGGTATGCCACGAGAAGGGCCACACCCATGGCAAAGATGAGTCCTCTTCCCCACCTCCTAGCTCATCCCATTGGACAGGCAACTCAGAACCGTCGCCTCCCTCTTCTTCTTCTCCTTCTTCCTCCTCCGAACCATGCCGCCGCCTTCCTCGATCTAGCTCCACCCGCTCCTTCGCCCGTCGCTTCACCTTCTCCTCATCCTTCTTTTTCTTCCTCTTCTCATCTGTGGCGTGGTTCACAGCCCTCACGGTCACGTGCTCTGGCAACGGCGCGATGGAGGCCCAAAAGCCCAACCCCGCCAGCTGCTCGACGAAGCCCGCATCCGGCCACATCATGGGATGTTTCGGGATCAAGAACACGGTGTCAGACTCCTCCATCGCTCCATGATGCGCTGCGTGACCTGGCTGTCGTGGAGCAACCCCTAGGCAAGCATCGTCCCATCAAGCTACGCGCCAAGCGTCATCCCATATAGTGGGAGGGCGCGCGCCACCCTCCTCGCATGATACGTCCCGATGACACCGGCCCCACGAAGACCATGGTTCTTCAGGAGCGCGATGGCGTCTAGGAGGTCGTAGAGCCTCTTCTTTTCCTTCTCAGGAGGTCCCCACCCCCACACCGGCGGCGCCTCTTCGATTAGGCATCCGGTGAAGTCCAGCAAGGGGGCGGCGACGGCGTTCTTCACGTAGAACCAAAGCGCGTGCCATCCCTTGTTGGACCTCAATAGCGGACAGGTCATGTACTCGGCGGACCGGTGGCCCCAGAGGTGGATACCTACGTATCCCATCGGCACCGATAGGTCCCCACTTCTCTCCCTTTTCTTGTGCAGGGAGACAGAGAAGAAGTACCTCCATAGCTCGAAGTGGGGTTCGATCCCTAGATACCCTTCACACAGCGCGATGAAGGCCTTGATGTGCTGGATCCCATTGGGATTCAGGTGCTACAACTCGATCTGGTAGTGGGCAGCAGTCATCGGAGGAATGGGTGGGGAGGAATCGTGAGTCCACACTCGTGGAAGGGCGCGAAGGATACGACGTAGCGTCAAGTGGCGCCGACACCTCCTCACGACCGGCCACGAGCCACTCCACCGCCTCGGTTCTCCCACAGAGAAGACCACGCTTGATGAGGCCCTCCATGCGCACGTGGGTGACATCGAAGCGATACCATGACTCCATGGAAAGCAAGGGTAGAGGAACGAGAACTTCACTGGCGATGGAAGAGCGAGAGCAAGAGATCCGAGCGCTTGTGGTGGAGAAGCGGAGAGGATGAGGCTGCGGTTAGGTGCATCAAATACAAAGGGAAAGACCCCTAGTTATAGGGGAAGGTGGAGCGAGAGGCGAACCATCTACCTCGATCGACACGCCTACCGCGCCTTGTCACTTCACCTCTCCGGAAGTCATGTGCACGCCACCCCCGGCCACCCTTCGATGGGCCAAAAAAACACCACAGGTAAGGAGGGATACGAAGTTGAAAACGCTCCCATGGCCATTAAGGCCTAGGAGTTCAAATGTTGGTCCATCAATGGGTTCACAATCGCTCCGGGGCACCTTTAGAGTGAGGGGTGGTTAAGGATGGGCCTGCTAGTGGCCAGCACCCGGACGCACAAGCGCCACGGGCATCCCGACCCATGTTTGAGTCTTGGCCAGTGGACGGTCCATGGTTTTTCCTCAAAGAAAGGCAACGAGCCCTTGGGACCGGTCGAACAGACCCGAGAACTATATGGACTAGCCGTTAGAAATCTAGAGTCGATCACTAGCTGACCCATGCCGAACCCCCATGAACAGGAAGCCAGGGCCCCACTCGGACTAGCCCGTTAACAGCTCACCGAGCACCATGATTCGTCCATCGAGGAAAACATGGCACGGCTCAACCCCTCCGTTTTATCAAAAAACGCTTGAGGGAGGACGAACGCAAGACGAGTTGACCCTTCGACTGGACCCTTGCTAGGCGTAGGGGCTCGGGGGAAGTTGGACTCATAAGGAGACCGAATACGCAGTCGCATGACAATGGCGGATCGATCAAATCCTAGGGAGGGATCAAAATCAAGAGAGATCTTTTCCGACCCCCCGAATCCCGCAGTTGCATGCTCCCGAAGAATCTGAACGCAGTGGAATGGAATCGCGGCCCTACCAAGACATCCCGCGGCTCGCAAAGGGAGATCAAGACCCTTAGAATCTTTTCGTCTGAAAAAAGCCTTCAAAGGAGTATCCTATTCCTCTGTAGGCTCGGGGGCTATTGTCGGGTATCTGTATTAGGGATACCTAGAAGAAGGAAGCTGATAGCTGCAAACGCTAACTCACCCGGATGGTCAAGAGCGTATTTTGGCTTTGTCCGACCCCGAAGGTACGGGTTGTCCCGTCCGACCCCGAGGGCGCAGGCTCCGTGTCGCCCGACCCTGAGGGCGCGGGCTATGTGTCGCTCGACCCCGACGGCGCGGGCTCCGCCCGACCCCGACGGCACGGACTTCGCCTCGCCATATCCCTCGAAGGTGGATTCTGCCTCGCCCGAAGGGGGTCCGTACCGCCTCCAACCACTACGGGTCTAAGAGTACGAACGAAGGGTCAAACTTCTGACGAGACCCGTGGCAACGACGGGCCATACCTAAGGACTCACGTCACCAACAGTGTCAGGCGTGCCAGTGCTATGCTACCTAATCCTCGTACCACTTCCGACGGGGGTATCTGCTAACCATGCCGCTCGCCGGAACGGAATGGAGCGCCACGACAGACTGACGACGTCCACATATAGCGCCAGTGATGAACAGGGTCGCGACATGGAGACGTCCCCGTCATCATCTACAGGACCGGCAGGACCTGCGTAAAGGAGATGAAGAGCGCCGCGACCCTGGAGGCCTTCCTCCTCCTCGCTTTTCTGTCTCTCTTTCTCTCGTGTAACCTGCACCTTCCCCCTCAACTATAAAAGGAGAAGCAGGACGCCCACGAAGGAAATGGCTCAACGCTGAAAGAAACTGAGTTCAACTAGACTCAACTCCATTCGATCTTTTCATCATAGACTTGGGACCTTCTCTCTCGCTCATTTGTAACCTCTACTATAAGCAAGTGCCGGTAACACGAGCATGCTCAAACTGGATGTAGGGACATTTCGTCCGAACTAATATAAATCCTTATGTCCTCCGAGCACATCATCTGGGTCAGACGCGCAAACACAAATTTACTATTCGACGGTTCGAAACACTGACAGTTGGCGTGTTAGATAGGAGCCTTAGTTTTATGGAGTCCTTTTTTTTCTTTGGGACGGAGGGCTGGCACACGCGCAGATAAAACGGAAGAACGGCGCTGACAGAGCATATACTGCCATACGCGCGGATAAATACAGCCATACGCGGGGATAAAACGGAAGAACGGCGCCGCTTGATGGCATGCCGCACGCCTTCCACAGTGCGTGCTCAGGAAGTCAGGAGAGTCGCACGTCCTCTTCTTCCAAATTGTTGCTAGGATCACGCTTTGTCGCTCTTGGAAGGGGACTAATTCTTCATAAACAGGAATTTTATCTGAGTCTTACAATAAATCAATGATATGCTAGTACTAAGTTAAAAACACAGTTATTTCCGTGAATAAGAGAGCCGGATCAACCAGAGCCAATGTGTATGTTCCTAGTCATTTTGGTCTGGCTTTATTTAAATGTTTGTGAAGGAGCTGTACAAAGAAACATGTAGGCATTCCACAAAAACTAAAATAATTCCTTCTGTTTGTATGGGAAATTAAACTGGAAATCGTATTCCAGGCTGACTAAAATAATTCCTAATGTTTGTATGGGAAATCTAAACTGGAAATCGTATTCCAGGCTGCAACAGCGCTACCCTCCTTCAAAACACTTGAATGCAGAAATCCAAACATCTATTATTTATGGCGCCTATCATCACCAAGACAAGACACAACAGCTACCTGTTCAAATCAAATGCAAGACATTTATAGTACTTGTCTGGTGCGACCTTTTCATCCGAAAAGTGTAAGTAGAGAGTCAGGTTTCGACTAGAATCACAACAGCAAAAGATACATCATGAAAGAAGGGAAACGAAATTCTGATCTGGGTAAACACGCTCTAGCAGATCCAAACTAGACAACAACAGAATGCCATATCAGCATCAGAACGTAAATGATGATTCAAATACAAAATACTAGAGATGTAAGTCTAATCAAGCACACCCCGGATACAGAGCTTGACACAAATGACATGGCCAAGCGGCACTGCACAGCCCACAGGTAAAAGATCCGTTTGTTTGCACCAAGGTCACAATGCAGAACGTATCAGGGTTAAAATGTCCTGTTGTAAATGCCAGTTGTTACATTGTCGAACACATATCTGGCAAGCTTGGGGGAAACAGCCTGGGGGCAGACCACTTTAACTGGATGGACCATATGCATCACCGAGTCCGAATTTTGATGACCTTGGCTACATGTCACTTAGTTACTGAGTGCCCCTCACAATCACAACTATGGGTTAAAACACACCACATGATATAACAGAATGAAACCTGCAGCATGAATAGAAGCTGAGTCAACCAGGCATCCAGATAGATACAGCTTTGGAAAAACTTTGCACGACTATGAAGGCATTTTTTCCTGTTGGCCAATGCTAGGCTTAATCTGTTATATAAAATTTGGGGTAGTGAAAATTCATGACACCACGAAATCATACAAACTACTACTGACCAACAAATAAAACCTTTTGAGCACTGAAATGTCAACTCCCATTACTACTGCCAAGGTTGTGAAAAGTTAGGAGAAGTCCATGGTTGGATGAAAACTAACACCGCCATCAACTGTAACTAGCTCCGATTTTTCTTATCTAGTACTACTTAAAATATACGGATGGGTTTCGTCCAAAGTTTTTCGTGTGCGCGCCCCATCAAAAGTCCGAGATGGGCGCCCCATCAAACCTCCGTGTCCGAATCTTAAAAAAGAAAAAGCTCTGTCGCGGCGTCGCCTGCTACCGTTCCCCCGTCGCGTCTCCCTTCCACGCAATCGAGTGCAATCTCTGCCGCTTGAAGGAAGCAGAGTAGTAGCACAAGCAAGTAACTTCCTGGGGAGAGATCGCTGGCACCAGGGCCTGGGCCTCCTGTTCGTGGTCCTCTCCGCCATGTTCGTGCTCCTGAGAAACGGCGGCCAGACCACGGCAGGTGCAGGGACGGGATGTGGCCGGATGGCAGCACCGGCCCAGGGAAAAGCAACGCCTCCATGCGTAAGGTAGGAAGGTGTAGACTGGAGAGATAAAGCTCCGCCGCTTGAAGGAAGCAGAGTAGTAGCACAAGCAAGTAACTTCCTAGGGAGGGATCGCTGGCACCAGGGCCTGGGGCTCCTGTTCGTGGTCCTCTCCGCCGTGTTCGTGCTCCTGAGAGACGGCGGCCAGAGCACGGCAGGTGCGGGGATGGGATGTGGCCAGATGGCAGCGCCGGCATAGAGAAAAGCAGCGCCTCCATGCATAAGGTAGGAAGGTGGAGATTGGAGAGATAAAGGAAGGCGCGACGCGTGGCTCCGTCGTGCCGTGTGTGAAGCGGTGATAAGGTGGAGAGAGAAAATAAAAAAGAGAAAAAAAATAAAGGAAAAATGGTAGTATGGACATTTTACACGTTTCAACAACTAGGAGAAACTATTTTATCCAAACATGAAACATTTTCTAACAGTTCAAGCTGAAGCTAAAAAAACTGATTCATCATATAAGTCGCAACAGTTTTGGTTAGAACTAGAGCTCTACCAAACGGGCCATTAATTTGTTCATGTGAAATCAGTTAATCAATATAGAGAGAGAGAGAAAAAGATGCAATCACCATCCGAATGCCTCATCACGGTGAGCTATATGTGTCGCCATGGACATATGTAAAAATTAATGATCCCAGTGCAACGCACAGGCATATATACTAATGGAAACCGTGCTAACTAATGATTTCTTTCTGTCTATTAAAAAAATAGTTGCCCAATTCCTCAAGAAAAAAAGGTGGCCACCAATTCCAAAAAAAAGTGGCCAAAGTGAATCAAAATGACTTAAACAAGTCATCCAAAACCGAATCTACGTGTTCACGTCCGATAAGATTTTTATTGTTTTCTATTCTATAAATATGTCAACACAAGTGTAAAAAAAGGCATGTTCCCGTGTAATGCACATGCACGGGCATTTATCTAGTAAGACTAAAAATGTAACGTTCATACCTGGTGAGCCGGTATTTACACAAGTTGTCTTATTCCTTCAAGAGAGTGGCTACAAGATCACTCTCTCATATCACTATTGGCAGTATATAGCCCGGTCTATCTGAGGAGGTATTGGTTTTATCTCTGTTCCAAGTTCTTGCTCAATCCGATACCTGTAACCAACAGGAAAAAAAAATTATGTTATAGCAGGAAAAAAAAAATTATGTTATAGCAGGAAAAAAAGAGAGAGAAAAGACAACATCTGCAACAGTCATTAGAATGCATACAAGTTAAAGCGATCCTCAGTAGGTGATCAAATTCACAGCCAAACCAAGGTGGCCAAACCTCCCAGATCTACCAACCTGTAAGAGAATAAACCGTCAAGACAGAGAAGCGAATCAACATTCGGTACCATGCTAATTTGCTCAATCATTATGACTAAGGAAAAGCAGAAAAGATGATAACAGGGATAATATTAATACAGTTGTACCAGATGACATGTATTTTCTCTATACTATTTCCAATCAAATGTCTACAGTAGAGTATTATTTCTCCGATACTGAAATGCATCATTGGAATAAAGAATTACAATGTGAACATCAAACTCAAATCTCAATGTTTTCAATGCATACCCTGTGAAGATATGTCTCTGCGTTCTTGGGGAAATCAAAGTTGATTACAACATTGACAGCTTGGATATCTATTCCCCTTGTAAAAAGATCTGCAAAGGGAAAGAAAAAATGTTAGAACCAGAGGTCAAACAAGAATCCACTTCTAAAATGGAAAAATACGTTCATCAGCGAACTAACAGCCTTTGGTGATAATGTGTCATTGAGAGCAAGATATTCTGTCAGGCTAACCTTTTGCAGGCAACTAAGAAAAATAATTGATCTGTTCTCTACCATTTAAAGTTTTATTAGGAGAAAAATTACTCTTTCTTTCAGGCTACAAGATTTCAAGACAACTATACCTCTCTAAAGAGCACACACATCACAATATTGGTCATTCATGGGGTACCAAAATGAGGTAACAATAACAAAATTTAGAGTGTTCGTTTTGTGTTTAGGATTTACTATTTAGAGTCCACAAGCATTTCATCTCTTCATCTGTGGTATCCATATGATGACATGAATGAACTGCCCTTCTGTATAGTAAACAATTTTAGGTAAAATGACAGGTACTAAAAAATGCCAGATCAGACAAGTAACTAACAGCATCTCTTTTTTTCTTTTCTTTTTTTGCTGAAAATTTACTCTCTCCTCGCTCTTTTTGTGAGGCTGAAACTTTAACCTTAATACCAATGCAAAACACAGCTACAAGCAAACATCCAAATATATCCTGGAATTCCGTTTGTTCAAAGGTCCCTAGTTGCACAGAGGTGAACAGTGGCCGACTCAGGGTCTAAGGAGGTTGGTTTGCCCAAATGTCTTTGGACTTGTCAAGAAAGCTAATTTATATACTGAGTTATTGTAAGATGAGGCAAAACAGGCTACATATTTAAAGGACATGGAAGAAATGTCCTCCATATACTAATAATCATTTTACACTACTAAGTTCCAAACAGGTGGTTATTAAAGAAGATCTAAGCAAAGACATGTTAGCTAAGATAAGCGAAGGCATGCTAACTAAGATATAACCTCCATTGTTGAAAAGCAACAACACAGAAGTAATAGTTTAATTGCAGTAAGGAATGGGGAAAAACTATCCATAGTTACAGGTAACGTAGAGCTTATGAGTACAGAAAGGTAATATTTAACTGCCACAAAATACTTCCATCCATTCGAAAAAATTGCAAAAATGACACTCGAAACATTGACTCCTTGATTGCGATAACACTCGGGTGGATGACAAGTGGGTCCATCTGTGTCTATGAATGTGGGTCCAGTGTCAAATCTGCAAACGACCGATGTTTCGAGTCCCATTTTTGCAAATCGCCCAAAGGAAGAAAACAAAAATAAAGCCAGAGCCTAGAAAAGGAAAGTCCGATACCTGTACACACAAGGTTCCTGCATGCACCGTTACGGAAATCATGAAAAACCCTATTGCGATGATCTTGAAGCATTTTAGCATGGATGTAGAAGCAAGAGTAGCCAAGCTCGGTAATCTTCTTTGCCAAAAGTTCAACACGATTTACAGAGTTACAGAATATTATTGATTGGTTAATTTGCAGCTGTATGTAAAAGAGTGATATGCATCAGTTACATATCAATGTATTCCAGGTGACAATAGAGGTGAATACAAGGGGGAAAACAAACCTTGGAAAAGAGAGTATTAAGACAATGAACTTTCTGCCTTTCTTCAACAAAAGCATAAAACTGAGTAATTCCCTTAAGCGTAAGTTCATCCATAAGGTTTATAACATAAGGTTTAGGAAGATATTTGTCCTTGAATTCCTTGACAGTCACAGGGAATGTTGCTGAGAACATCAAAATCTGTCGATTCGATGGGAGGTATCGAATCAACTGCTCAATAGAAGGTTGGAACTCAGGAGAAAGAAGCTTGTCCGCCTACAAGGAAAAAAGCGGCTGTAAGTGCCTATTTATTGAGAAATCTTTCACCACAGCACCAATTCAAACTTTAACTTTCTAATATTATCCTCTCTCTTTTTTCTTCACAGAACCATAGGGCTTCAAGTCTGCATTGTAGAACTTAATTTTCATATATATAATACATAATGACCCATGCAGACGTAGTCCACGTAATCAGATTTGAACATTTTTTTGTTGTCGTCCTAGAATCATAATAGAGTAACTGTTGATGCTCTCTGTCCCAATAGGAATAACAGAGACATAAAAGACATTTTTGTTCCACTTAGTCTCAAATAGAAAAGTTGTTAGATAATCTGCTACATCCCTGTGGGAACACACGGCAGGGGAAGGCAGCGCCGAAAAGACTCCCTGCTGTGGTACTGTAGCCACAGCAGGGGCAGGCGCCGAACGGCTCTCCTTGCCGCACTGTAGCTACAGCAGGGGCAGACGCCAAAGTCAGCTCTGCTGTCACATCTAGTCACTGTAGCAACATGGCAGCCTGACATGTCTGTACTAGTGTTAGATGGATAGAGTTGTATATATAGTTTGCCACTGTAACTCAGTAAAGAGAGCGAGTTCAGTTTGCCATCTCCTCTGCAGAGTTCCGACCAACGCTGGTGCTTGTGCTGTGTGTGCTCTATTCTCCCTCCCTTCTTCTACCTCTAGCCATAGTGTGTGGTCGCCAACGATAGTGTCGTGGTCGGCATCGCTAGTGTGTGCTCGGCAACACTAGGAGTGGTCGGCTAACTCCGTGCCGAAGATCCAGAGACCTAACAAGTGGTATCGGAGCCGTACAAGCGTCGTCGTCGGACTAACCGCTGTCGATGACAGACGGTTTGGAGATGGGCGACAGCAACGGTGCTGCTGTGGTGGCCCAGCCACGACAGGAAGTCGTGCGCATGGTGCGGGAGGTCAGCGGCACCAGTTGGTCGACGGTGACTCGCACCAACTATGGCGAGTGGTCAGTGACCATGAAGATCAAGCTCAGAACCCGACGGCTCTGGAATGTTGTTGACAAGGGCACCGAAAACGAAGAAGACGACATATCAGCGTTGGAGGCTATCCTCGCTGCTGTACCACCCACCGTAGTACAGGGAGCCGTTGGGGGCGAAGAGCTCTGCTAAAGAGGAGTGGGAGGCCATTGCGGCGATGCACGTCGGTTCCGACTGCGCAAAGAATGCGACGGCCTAGCTGTTGAAGCAGGAGTACGCCAACCTCAAGTTCAAGGATGGTGAAACGGTGGAGGACTTCTCCCTCCATCTGCAGACGCTCATCAGCAAGCTGAGGAGCCACGGCGTCACCATCGACGAAGAAGAGACGGTCTCCAAGTACCTCCACTCCGTGCCGACGAAGTACATTTAGATCACTCTCTCCATAGACGATGTTGGACCTGTCCACCCTCACAATTGAGGATGTGACTGGTCGGTTGCGGGCGGTGGACGAGCGCCTGTAGCAAGCGACAGCAACGAAGGACAGCGGGAAGCTCCTGCTGACAGAGGAGTGGGTTGCCCAGAGGAACTCCGGGGTAGCCTCCTCCAGCCACGGTGGCGGTGGCAAGCGCCGCGGCAAGGCTTCTTCGGAGAGGAAGTCGACCCCAACGCCTGCCGACGCTTCGGGAAGACGGGCCATTGGGCACGGGAGTGCCCAAATCGCATGCAAGGGAAGAAGGCTGAGGCTCATCTGGCGCAGGCTGATGATGAGGATGAGGCCACTATCCTGATGGCAACGTTCTGTGCACTGCACGACGTCGAAGGCGAGGAGAAGGAAGAGGTGATGGCGGTGGAAGGGCCTAGGAAGGCTCTGAAGGCTGTCAACCTCGACGAACCGCGCGCCCAAGTCCACCTCGGACGTGTGGGCAGCGAGCAGGAGCAGCAGTGGTACCTGGGCAGCGTGCCAAGTTGTGTGGCTGCGCCGGCTGCTGGGCGAGTTGACCGGCGCGGAAGCTCACCCACCAGCACTGATGGTGGACAACCAGCCCGCCATCGCGCTCGCAAAGAATCCGGTTCTCCACGACCGGAGCAAGCACATCGACGTGAAGTTCCACTTCCTCAGGGACTATGTCGATGGAGGGCAGATTGTCATCGAGTTCGTCGAAACTGGTCGGCAACTCGCGGACGTCCTCACCAAGCCGCTTGGTCGTCTTCGACTCACGGAGCTGAAGAAGATGATCGGCATGGAGGGGTTTCTAGGGTTAGCAGCAGGATTAGGGAAAGAATTGTTAGATAATCTGTTGTATCCCTGTGTGAACACACGGCATGGGAAGGCGGAAGGCGGCGCCGAAAAGGCTCCCTGCTGTGGTACTGTAGCCACAGCGGGGGCAGGCGCCGAACGGCTCTCCTACCGCATTGTAGCCACAGTAGGGGCATGCGTCAAAGTCAACCCTACTGTCATATCTAGTCAGCATGGCAGCCTGACATGTCTATATTAGTGTTAGATGGATAAAGTTGTATATATAGTTTACCACTACAACTCAGTAAAGAGAGCGAGTTCAGTTTGCCATCTCCTCCGCAGAGTTCCGAACAACGCTGGTGCTTGTGCTGTGTGTGTGCTCTGTTCTCCCTCCCTTCTTCTACCTCTAGCCATAGTGTGTGGTCGTCAACGATAGTGTCGTGGTCGGCATCGCTAGTGTGTGCTCTGCAACACTAGTGAGTGGTCGGCTAACTCCGTGCCGGAGATCCAGTGACCTAAAAAAAGCAAATCATTACATGGCCAGGCAAACTGAGAACAAGGTAAAAAAGGGCAGACCCAGTGCCGGAGGCTCCCACGTGAGTGGGGTATGGGGAAGGGAAAAAACCGAGGCAATTAAGAAGGGAAATGAAACTGACAGGAGTAGAGTGTGAATAAATATCATCAATCAAAAAAATTGTAAATGCATTCCTTGTCATTGTTTAATAATACTTCCTTTTATAGATAGTGTTTTCTTTTTGTCTTTGATTTGTACGTCCTTTCATTTCATAGATATATATAATAAGCATAATTATAGGACACATGACCATAAAAATACTTCAGCAAGGATGTTGAAAAATGTGAGTCTATTTATATTAAGAACATAAGTAACCCCGCATGATAACAAATGTAATACCTCATCCATTATAAGCATTGAACACTCCTTCATAATGCAAATGCCTTTCTTTGTAAGGTCCAAAATGCGACCAGGTGTCCCAACAAGTAAATGAACAGGTTGATAAAGCCGAATGATATCATCCTTTAGGCTGGTTCCGCCAGTAGTGACCATAACTTCAATTTTCAGGTGTTTCCCAAGTTCTTTGCAGACTTGCGAAGTTTGCAAAGCCAATTCCCTTGTAGGGACCAATATGACGACTGAATAAGAGAATACGAGAAAAAAGAAGTCAGAACTCAAAAGGTCATATTGATCAGGAGTGTCATGCAGACTAATAATATCTTGAATTGAAAAACACCTTGGATAGCATTTTTGTCTTGGTCAATCTTTTCTAGAGCAGGTATACAAAATGCAGCAGTTTTGCCAGTTCCATTTTTTGCTCTTGCAAGAATGTCACTACCAGTTAATGCAATAGGAATGCTTTCTTCTTGGATAGGTGAAGGCCTTTCAAATCCTTTCTCATATATTCCCATAAGTAGTTCACGTTTCAGAAAATAGTCTTCGAATTCATTTCCCTTGGTCGCAGTAACATCCTGCACAAAGATTTTTTTTTTAATAAAATCAGTAAGAAATAGAGAAATTTATATCTGATACCAATCACCAATGAGAAAAAAAACATAGATACATGGCATACAATGATAAAAAAAAGAACAAAGATCACACAAACTTGACATTTAACTCAGTCAACAATGTGTTCTTAAAAAGAAAAGAAGGTTATAAAATACTGATGGGGTTCCAAATTTGATGGATGTATAATAGTGTAAAGAACAATAGTCTGTTGAGTATCAACAGCATCAAATACCCTGCTTTCATAGTCCAATATCTAATCTCATAGTACCAACACATCATCACTTGTAATGAACACAACAAAGAATGGATACTATATCTTACTCCAAACATCAAAATTTGCAACGCAAGTACACAAGGCAATGTGTTGCCCCATTGCCTTACGTGCATGCCTCACCCATTCTAGTCTGCTGGCTGATCAATTCCACCATCTCCCGCACGATTCAGCCTCCTCCTGCTCATCAATTCCTAGATTCCATCACCAGCTACTGTCACCCACTCTTTGTGGCTCAATTCCACCATTGGGAGGTCACAGGAGGAGGATGCAGATAAAGAGTAGGGATGCAGGTTTTGGGGTCAACCCAACGACCAATCACCCGATATGTGAAAACCGGTAATTAACCTATAGGGCAAACCCACTGAGTCCTTGTGCCAATGTGGGTTTTTATGCTTGGGGTAACTGGGTAACCCAAACAGCCTACAACACCTTCGCGTCAGCACCACTCCCCACAACCACAGCTCCTTCCTCCATCCAGCTTGCCTCGTCGCCGCCCTATTGGGCACTTCTTCCACTGTCAAGCCTGCCTCACCGCCTCCTGCCAGCTGCTGACTATCTTCTGTGCTCTGGAGGCTTCCCGGCCAGCAGCTACACACACACCGTGGACGAATGACAATTGAGGGCGCGACTGCGCGGATCTGGCAGGTGGCCGACCAGGATGATTGGGTGGTGCTTCGCAGTGTTGAGCTCGTAGATCCTGTGCAGGTTAGCTGCATCCGGGCCAGCGGTGGTGCCCTTCCTCCCTCCTAGCTATAGTCCGCTAGTGCGCCCCTACCATGCCTGCGGATGCGACGAAGTGGCGCTGGCATGGGGCTGGTGCGGTGTATGCGGCCGTCTGGACTCCGGAGACCATGGAACATGGAGCTGCAATGTGTGCAAAGGAGCACCTGCTACTTAATATTGCGAGTTGATTCATCTGTTCGCTTCCAACTCTTTTTCTTCCCTCTCAAATCGTGCAATTCTTATACTAGATTTTGCTTAGTTATTCAGATTTGGATTGCTTTCCGCCGGGGTTGTGAAGTGTTCCCCGTTCCTGACTAATTATGCCACCATACTTTGTACATAGTTTTGTTAATCAATTTGTATTTGATTGATCCTCAATCCATCCATGATTGTTTTGGAGTTGGATGAGACCATGCTGAGACACTGTCTGGCGCCATGCAATATGATGGCAAGTTCAAGCCAGAGTGGTCAAAGAAGAGCGGAGGACATGGCAAGCGTCTCGACTCACAAGGATGAGGACATCAAGAGGCCGTCAGTGCTGGTGTTTATTAGGTCAACCCAGAACCCAAAGACCCAAAAGTTGTAGCTGATTGGATCGACCCAAAACCCAACACAGACTGGCTGGGTAGAATGGGTCACCATCTGGGCTGACCCATTACGACCCACCTTCAAGGCAGAGAGGAGGCACCAGTGGGTGCTGTGAATTGGTTGACATGGGAGGTAGCTGCTGCTGTTGGAGCTCTCAGAAGGCATGCTTGAGAGGGTGCTATGCACACGAGGGGCAGGCGGCAGCTGATACACGAACTGCAGAGGCACAAGAGGATATTGCAACTAGGGCTCGCAATGGGTTATGCGCTGCTAGGCCTTGTATTGGGCTTTCAAGTGGCTAATGGTCTGTAGTTGACTAACTAGTAATAGCTCACGTACATTCCCATTTTTTACTTCTCTTATTCAATGCATATGTGTGTAAGGTGTTGCCTCATCTCACGCTTTAGAGCCAAAACCATGACGCCTACCGGGGTCACCACACCTCGCCTTGCTATTAAGAGTTAAGAACCATGTTTGCAATAACTAAACTGTAACTTTATAAGTTTTTCATGATCGGAAACAGAAACCCCATGAGAAGACATAAATTCTTTTAAAAAATAAGTACTCCCTCCGTCCACAAAAGAATGCAATTCTCGTTTCCCAAGAAGTCAATCTGTTTGAACTTTGACCAAAATTATATAAAAAAATACTAACATTTCTGATGCAAAATTAGTATCATTAGATTAGTCATAGAATATATTTTTCATAATAAATTTATTTGGAGACATAAATATTAATACTATTTGCTATAAACTTGGTCAAACTTGAGCTACTTTGATCGGCACAAATCCCATAATTGCATTCTTTTCTAGACGGAGGGAGTAGATTGCTAACTACATCAATAAATGTACCAGTCCATAGCAGTTATTACTATCTAGTACTGACATGGAGAGAGGGAAGTTCTAAAGTGTACCTCTGTCCTGTAGCGAGTATCTGGAGGTGGAAGCTTCAGTCGGGCCTTCCAGTCTTGTGAACTGCAAAAGGATAAAATTTAAAGTCTGGTCTGTATCTATAGCACATACCATGAAGGTCCAAGAAGAATTGAACTGCACATATCCCCAATTCAAGAAACATTTTTCCATACAACTCCATGAAGCGGAAGCACATCCAGAGGATACACTTGCCCTTTCAACTATAACTACTACATCACAAGGCATTTTCAAAAGGAAACAACTAAATCATAAAATGTACTAATCCTACCTACTTTTAGCAACGATGTAACAAAACCATTTCTATGTAGTGGCATATAAAAAACTTCCCAACTACTAACTCATGTCAGAAGGGCGGACCTGGCACAGTGGTAGACTCTCTACACTTGTGAACTGGAAGCAGTGTTCCCCTGAATTGCGGTTTAGTAACCCGTTTAATTGGCTAAACAATAAGTGACTGCCTCTTTAACTTTTACTGTTTAGGTGAACACTGCCAGTGGTCCAGGGTTCGAATCAGCCACCTTGCAAAATAAGCAAGGATAAGGCTAGCTCGAAATTCGCTTCCCCAAACCCCACCCCTTGTGTGGGAGCATTTCGGCAGTGCATACACTTTTACTGACTCAAGTCATTGCGGTGACCCTACATGCATTTAAGCAAACTAAACTGGAAAGAATAAGAACCATGTTTTCCTATGAACAAAGCTCACATCTACATGTTTCTCCAAAATATAAACAATAGCATGCTCCATCAATTGTGCCACAGTACGCAATCTTATTGACAAAATTACTTCATAAGAAGCAATCTCTGGATTATTTAACAAATGATGTTGTGTTTGGTACGCTTTCCACAAAACTTATGATCAGACGCTATAATTCCCCTGTCTAGCACCATAAGTTGACTACAAACACTGAGCGCTCTACCACAAAAACCGAATGGTATAATTCCGCCACCTAACCAAATTTCAAGTCCATAAATCACACAAACATGAACCCTCTGTATCGATATCAAATAAGTTGCAGACATTTCACGTGCTTCCATCACCTTGAATCGATGCTGTCGGCAGCAGGCAGCGCCCTCTGTGCGCTGGCTTCTACGGCCTCGCCAGCGATCTGATTGCGCCGAAGCCACTGCTGCGGCTGCTGCTGCTGTTGCTGGTTGTGGTGCTGCGGCTGCGGCTGACGCTGCACGAACTGCTGGTGGTGCGCCTGCGACGGTGGCCGCGGCTGCTGGTGGTGATGCTGCGGCGGCGGCTGTTGGTGGTGATGCTGATGCTGCGGTGGCGGTGGACCGCGGCCATAGTAGTTAGGGTTCCCGCCGCGGCCGTTTCCCATGCCGGGAGGGTACCTGGCCCGCGGATCCATCGCAGCGAGAAGCGCTCAAATCGAGGAGAAATCAGGCCAGCGGGTAGATCCGACCCGAGGACGACGACTCGGCAGGAGGAATCAGGTGTTGGATGCTCGAATTGGGAAAAAAATTCTGGGGCTGTTTCCGTGGTGTTTCCCTGTTTTGGCGAATTCGTGGGTAGGGAAGGGCCAGTGGGAGGATTCGGAGGAAGCGTCGCGCCGTCGCCGACTCGCGACGAACTTGAGCTAGACGACGGGCTAGGGCAACGGCGAACTTGGGACGACAGAGTTGGAATTACAAAATGGCCCTTCTTCCTCTGCACGTACGGTTTTTTTCTGAAAAATACTGTTCGGCCAGGAATTGCCGTGGCAAGAAAAACACTGTTAGGCTAAAATACATAACTGTTGATTAATTCCCAATTCAGACCTCGTTTCACACTAAAACTTTATACCATGTCACATCGAATATTTAAACAAATACATAAAGTATTAAATATAGACTAAAAAATAATTAATTACATAGTTTACGACTAATTTACAAGACGAATCATTTAAGCCTAATTAGTCCATAATTTGACAATAAAGTGCTACAGTATATATGTGCTAATGCCGGATTAATTAGGCTTAATAAATTAGTCTCGTGGTTTACTGGCGGATTCTGTAATTTATTTTTTTATTAGTATCTGAACACCCCTTGCGACACCACATATAACATTCGATGTGGCATCCAAAACTTTACACGCTAGATCTAAACAAAACCTCAATTGTCTCTCGATTTGCTTTTCAACCATGAAATAGTATTTTTCTCTCACAATATTTCAGCATAAGCATACAGGGATATAAAGTATCGTTCTGGGATAAGTACTTTAGAATTTTAGATATCAAATTCGTTTATTTTTTCCCATTCTTCTGCAATCACTAAAACCATGTATTCTATGAATTGTTGGCACGTGAATAGAGAGAAAATTGATGTTGAGACTTGAAAAAATTGTTAGTGTGTATTGATTTTTTTTGTGCAACTATGTTACTTCAAATGTGTTGAGGCGTTGGCGCCCCACGGGCTCCTACCACCCTTTCCCCTGTGGGTTTGTGGAATAAGTTTGGTGCTATCTAAGCTCGGTCGTCGGACTGAACGAAGTTGAGGGCCCACTATACATATGGATCGTATGAGACGTGTGCGAGGAGCTGAGACGGATGCGGCTCCAACCCTAGGCCTCTGGCGGCCACCCTCCTCCCCTTGTCGGTGGCCCACTCCACCTCCCTTCACCTCCGTGAGCCCTCCTCAACCCTGAATCTAGGCACCATCACAAGCACGGCCTCCTCAAGATGTGCCACCACTAAGGTTGGATAACGAGCTTGGCTCAGGCTCGTTAAGATAACGAGCTAGCTTGGCTCGGCTCGTTATCCTAACAAGCCTAGAGAGGCAGCTCAGCTCGGCTCGTTAAAAGCTCGAGCTGGCTAATTAAGCTCGCGAGCCCAGGTATAAAAAATACACAAAATATAATATTTGCATTTATCTAAAGTTTGAGAATAATAATAATATAAAAGAAATGCATCTAGACCAGTTACTAGTCAATTTATAGGGTCTAGACCAGTTACCAGTCAATTGTAAAGTGCAAGACATGAAGTAATATAAAAACTAATATAAGTTTTGATACTTTTTTCTAGAAGCTTGGCTCGTTTAGCTCGCGAACGGCTCGCTAAGCTGGCTCGAGTAGGCTCCTTATAGCTGACGAGCTAAAATCTTGGCTCGGCTCGGCTCGTTATCATAACGAGCCGAGCCGAGCCGAGCCGAGTCGAGTCGAGCCAGCCACAAACCTGAGCGAGCTAACGAGCTTCGAGTTTTTCGTCCAGCCTTAGCCACCACCATATCCAACGCCGCCACTAAATCCCCACTGCCACAATCGCCATCCGCCTGGTCCGCCGCTGTCGGTCCCCACCTCTCCTCCCTTCCTCCAGTGCGCCTCTATAGGGCATAGTTACGAGCGCTGATGACCATGACGCTCGCCCAATGGCATCACCCACTGGGCCCGTGCCTTCTCGCAACAGCAGTGCCCCGCTAGCCGTCGATGCTGACAGATCTGATGGCCCCCTCGTCGTCCCTATCGCCGAGTGGCTTCGACGGCACCAGCCCCCACTAAGCTCGTGCCCTGGTAGTGGCGGTGGGCCAGTTCTATGCATCCAGGCGACTGGGTCTGCTAAGCATGCTTAAGCGATGGCGGGGGCTACCCCAAGCACCTTGATGCCCGGGCCCTCAGCACGTAGCCAGTCAGCGGCACTCGACCCGATTGCGACGATGGCCTGAATCCTCGTCCCCACCGCCGCCGATGTTGGGCCCCACCACCGCAGCCGCTGCCTCTAGTAGCTCGCTCTCATCGGCTGTGACTCCCTTCTACCCTTTGGGCGAGCGCACGAAGCACCGTCGGTGGGCGGATGACGACAGCGAGGAGTCCGACGATGACCACACCACAACCTACTTGGATGTTGTTCGCCGACCGACGAAGCTGGTAACTGCATCGCCACAGCCATACATGGTCATCGGGGACACGCATGGCGCCAACGGCGTGGAGCTCGATGGTCGGGGCACTATCGTTGAAGCCAAGAGGCGGCGCAGGCTTCACAAGCATCTTTGAGCATGACCAATAGCTCCTCCACGGGCTACTTGTCCATGATAAGGACGTGGGTGGTGAAGCCTCTCGGGTCGCGAGCGATGGCACACGGCGCTTGCCGGTCCACCAGAGGCTTGGCCCATGGGTATCTACCGGTAATCCCATTCGCATCTCTGCCCAGACATGGATGGCTGGCGCAAGGTCTTGCCATGAGGGACAACAAGTGGAGGTGAGGGGATAGTACCTAGCTAGCCAACGAAGTCATTAACCACCGAGGCACATCCCGGCAGATCTTCATGGCAAGTGCCTCAATTGCCTCTCGTCCAGCGCATCGGGTGGCAACCTACATGTTGCCCCAACAATGTCTGCAGTGTAGGGGATTTTGACCCATTGTGCATGACTGGAAGCAGCCAAGGCACGCGGGCTTTAGGAGCTCAGGCGATGCAAGTGCCATGGGTCACCAGCCACAACGCCCTCTTCGTGGCACCCACAATGCCTGCTCTATTGGGGTAGTGGACCACTATGGTTTGTGAGACTCTAGGTGGGGTCCAAATGGATAGCGCCGCTCTTGCCATAGGTGGTCGCTGGCACCAACGATGGAGGCATCACAAGCGGTCAGTAGGGGCCACCCAGACACCATCCAGCCTTCACCTCAGTTATTGCTAGAGCTTAGGCTAGGCACGGTGAGCTAACCAGTAGACGGGCATTGTCGAGCTTGACTTGTTGATGTTGATGCCATACCTGGACGCCATGCATGATCGCAACATCATAGAGGACTCGATGTTAGAGGAGTTCATAGACTCGCTCACCGGTAGTCGGATCGTCATGTGGCCTTCTCTTGAGTGTCTATTGTCACCTTCGGACGGCCCCCTAGCTATAGGATGAAGTCCTAGTGGTGGTGGCCCCCCTAGCTAGAGGATGAGGACCTAGCAGCGGTGGTCTCCTATGCTGCTACGGACACCACCCCTATGCCCCATTCAGTGGGTAGTGAACTCGATGAAGGCACACACGGAGCATAGCTACCCACCAACTTTGGACCGGTCGAGCTCATGGTGGATGGTGGCCCTCCCAGTCCACCACTATTGGAGACCCACTAGATGGTGGACAACGACAACTCTGCCAGACATCGCCTCGGTAGCTTGATCAACAAAGTGATGCATGAGAGGGACTCCTCATTGATTTGAGAGTTGCCCAAGTAGCCGCCTGCAAAGCCTAGTACTGCTGTTGCAGGAGCGGATTAGAGCCTCTCTTGAGTACCTACTTCCAAGCGAGGTGAGATGTTGATCATGTAGCATATGGGCTATACTAAGGGTCCATCAGCGCCATCCACGGTTGAAAGGTCCTAATATAGCTAGAGGGGGGTGAATAGCATATTTACAAATCTACAAGTCAACTAGAGCAATTTGATTAGTATAACAAATAGCGAAATACAAACTTGCTTCTAGCTCTACAAAGGTTGCAAGCCACCTATCCAACAATTCTAGTTGCAATGATTACTAGGCACACAACTTATAATGTTACTACTCACTAAGAGCTCTCAATCTTGCTACTCTAAAGAGCTCCACTAGATGAACTTAAAATAATAAAGCAAGCTCTCAATTCTAATTACACTAAAGAGCTTGCCACAACTAGTTTGTAAGAATATAAATGAGTGAGTAGGGTGATTATACCACCATGTAGAGGAGTGAACCAATCATAAGATGAATACTAAATTAAACACCAGGAGAATACCAAAGGACAAGAGACAACCAATTTTTCTCTCGAGGTTCACGTGCATGCCAGCATGCTAGTCCCCGTTGTGTCGACCAGCACTTGGTGGTTTGGCAGCTAAGAGGTGTTGCATGAACCTCATCCACACAATTGGACACCGCAAAAACCTACCCACTAGTGAGGTAACTCAATGACATGAGCAATCCACTAGAGTTACATTTCGGCTCTCCGTCGGGGAAGGCACAAGACCCCTCACAATCACCACGATCGAAGCCGGAAGACAATCACCAACCTCCGCTCAACGATCCTAGCTGCTCCAAGCCATCTAGGTGGCGGCAACCACTAAGAGTAACAAGTGAATCCCGTAGTGAAACACGAATGCCAAGTGCCACTAGATGCAATCACTCAAGCAATGCGCTTGGATTCTCTCCCAATCTCACAATGATGATGAAACAATGATGGAGATAAGTGGAAGGGCTTTGGCTAAGCTCACAAGGTTGCTATGTCAATATAAATGGCCAAGAGAGTGAGCTTGAGTTGGCCATGGGGCTTAAATAGAAGCCTCTACGAAATAGAGCCGTTGTACCCCTACACTGGGCACAACACTGGTGGTTTGGGGGTAACCGGATGCTCCGGTCAGTTTGACCAGACGTAGGACCCCAGCGTTTGGTCGCTTGATGCTTGCCACGTGTCATCGGCTTCAAACGCCGATCGCCCAATCTCAACGGTCAAGTGATGACCGAACGTGTCAGTTAGAAAGTGACCGGACGCAGGACCCCAGCGTCCGATCGTTTTTAGTAAGGTTTCCAAACGTGAAGTTTCATGACCGGACGCGCCCGGTCATGCTCGACCTAGACACACACGATGTCTGGTCATTCAATGTTTCCTCTGTGCACCTCATGTTAGCATATGTCAGCACTGACCAAACACACCCAGCCAGCGTCCGGTCACTCTTCGCGCTAGCATCCAGTCACAAGACTGAGACGCGTGCTTACTACTGCTACTGACCAGACTCTGAACCTAGCATCCGGTCACTGCTCCACTAGCGTCCGGTCACTCTGTGAACCCTTGTCTTTTCTATATAGGGTGCCGGTGGCACAGTCGGACTGTCCGCACTCTACGGGTGGACACTCCATCGGTGAAGTTTCTAACCCTTGCTCAAATATGCCAACCACTAAGTGTATCACCTTGTGCACATGTGTTAGCATATTTTCATAAGCATTTTCAAGGGTGTTGGCACTCCACTAGATCCTAAATGCATACGCAATGAGTTAGAGCATCTAGTGGCACTTTGATAACCGCATTTTAATATGAGTTTCACCCCTCTTAATAGTATGGCTATCTAACCAAATTGTGATCACACTCGCTAAGTGTCTTGATCATGGAAACAAAATGGCTCCTACTATGTATACCTTTACCTTGAGCCTTTTGTTTTTCTCTTTTTTTCCAAGTTCAAGCATTTGATCATCACCATGCCATCACCATCGTCATGATCTTCGCCATTGCTTCATCACTTGGAGTAGTGCTACCTATCTCATAATTACTTTGATAAACTAGGTTAGCACTTAGAGTTTCATCAATTAACCAAACCAAACTAAAGCTTTCAATCTCTCCCTTTATGGTAATTGATGACAACTCTTTCAGAAAGATATAAATTGAAATTTAATTGAATCCATGTTGCTTGCCTAAGCATATTTACCATATGTAAAGGATATGGACAAGTTTCATGAATCACAAATGGTAGCAATTGCTCCCCCTATATATGTGCTAAGAGTTTGGATTGTAGCTTGCACATATGCTTAGATAGAAAATATAGGAGATAATTTCTACCGTATGATGCTAAGGTATAAGAGATAGACCTTTGAAAGCGTGATACCAATCGGAGTGCACTAATATACCATCCTTAGCATCATTAGTAACTATATATACACAAAAACTAGAATACCTCATGAGATCAACATTACAAGCAAGGGTCTAGTTTCCATAAAATAAACATAAGTCTAGTTACTTTAGCCTATGCATGCTAGTTTTTCATTCCACCATTCAAGCATATAACTAGCATACACCACACAAGCATGGATATTGAAATTTAGAACTTGTGCTATGCAAGCAAATATATGAAATGCACATCAAAATGCAACATATAAGTTTATGAGCTTGCTCCCCCTACTTGTGTGCATTTTTTATTTTTCTCTTTACAATGTCATTTCATTTGTTTGCTTCTCCTATCTTACTATCTTTGTGAATTTTCTCTCCCTCTTTGTCAACAATTAGCACAAAAGGTGAGCTCAAATTATAGAAAGGTTGGGGTGAAACCATATGAAATGAGGATCATTTTCCTAATTTGGTTCAATCTAGACTACTTGCAAAAGATATTTAACTCGGTTTGATCCAAGGACAAGCTTCTTCATACCTCTAAATAAGGGTTATCTTATACCATGTTGAGTTAAACACTTATAGCTTACTTTCTAGATCAAAGACTAGGTTTACAAGACCACAAACATGTCATATGCTACCACTAGATCATTTCAAGCATACAAGCAATAGTGGTACCATATAAGCATCAAATTCATTTGATTTTCATGAATGAGCCTATTCAAATATGAAATATATCTAGATGCACTAAATATATCCTTAGCAAGGATGTATGCCATGCCAATTAACTTTTACCTTGGATTGCTCGAAGGAGAGGCATGTCATATAAGTGGGGGTGCATCAATACATATTGGAGAAGTCAAGTATGTTCAATTCATTTCTTAGCTTGTAAAACCTCTTTTCATCAAGTGGTTTGGTGAAGATATCAGCAAGTTGATCTTCGGTGCCCACACTCTCAATGTAAATGTCCCCTTTTTGTTGATGATTTCTTATGAAATGATGGCGGACATCAATATGCTTTGTTCTTGAATATTGAACCGGGTTGTTGGTGAGCTTTACGGCACTTTCATTGTCACATAGCAATGGCACTTGCTTGAATTTAATTCTAAAGTCACTCAAAGTAGCCTTCATCCAAAGTAATTGAGCACAACAACTATCGGCCGAAATGTACTCCGCTTCGGCGATTGAAAGTGCTACACTGTTTTGCTTCTTTGATGATCAGGACACAAGTGATCTTCCCAATAGTTGACATGTGCCCGATGTGCTCTTTCTCTCAACTTTGCATCCCGCATAATCGGAGTCCGAATATCCAATCAACTCAAATCTTGCTCTTTTGGGATACCATAATCCAATATTTTATATGCTTCAAGTACCTCAATATTCTCTTTGTTGCTTTCAAATGATTTTCTCTTGGTGAGGCTTGGAATCTAGCACACATGCATATACTAAACATCACATCTGGCCTTGATGTGATCATATTGAGTAGGCTTCCAATCATAGACCGATATATCTTTTGATCCACCATGTTGCCACTAGCATCACTATCCAAGCTTCCGCTTGTCCCCATTGGTGTACTAATAGCTTTACTATCATCCATTCCAAACTTCTTAAGCATGTCCTTGATATACTTGCCTTGACTCACAAATGTGCCATTCTTTATTTGCTTGATTTGAAGATCAAGGAAGTAACTAAGCTCTCCAATCATAGATATCTCAAACTCACTTGCCATCATCTTGCCAAACTCCTCATAAAAATCTTAATTTGTTGACCCAAATATGATATCAATAACATAGATTTGCATTACAAACAAGTCATTTCCAAGCTTCTTGGTGAAGAGAGTGGTGTCAACTTTTCCCATCTTGAATCCCTTAGAGAGTAGAAAATCTCTCAATCTCTCATACCATGCTCTAGGTGCTTGTTTTAATCCATACAAAGCCTTTCTTAACTTGTAAACATAGTTAGGTTTCTTCTCATCTTCAAAACTAGAGGTTGCTCAACATACATAAGCTCATTGATGTACCTATTGAGAAATGCACTCTTCACATCCATTTGGTATAACTTGATAAACTAGGTTAGCACTTAGGGTTTCATCAATTAACCAAAACCAAACTAGAGCTTTCAGCGGTGGAGCTACAGGCCTTTGACAACATCTTCAAAGATAATCTGATTGCGTCTAATGTCGAAGTACTAGACTGCGCTCTTCCTGGATAGTGGAAAGGGCTCATACAAGCAACCACGAAGATGCAAGGCCAACTCCTAGGTCGCACCACTGCGTCAGTATTGTTGGAAAACTAGGTTTACAGCAGGTGGGACATGATGTGGCCTCCGCCTAGCCAGGTGCTCCAAGCGAAGGTAAGGAAGGTTACAAGTGGGTCTAGGCTCAATCAGGGTTTCATAAATGGTTTCACCCACCTCCCCTACATAGCATGTGGCTCTCTCTTATATAGGGTACTGTTCGCTACTGTTCCATTATACAAATTTGTCCTATGACAGCTATGGTACATTCCTAGAATATCCTTAGACCAGTACAAATCTTTAGGGGCTTTTCCTCCTACACCGCCTTTGCTTCTTGGGCCTTAGCCATAGGCCCATGGGAGGCCTATCTTCGACTCTAGGCCACGGGGATGCAAGAACTCCCTTCTCTTGGGTAGGGATCACACTGGCCTCCGCCCAAGCCGCCGAAGCCTCTGCCTTCGCTCTATGACCTCCACCAAGAAACTCTTCTGAATATCTTCGGAGCTGTGCTTGGGCCTCTGCCTTGCCAGTAGTCAGACGCGAAGGCCCCTCCTGGTACACCTACGCTTCATCACACATGTAAGCAGTTGATGTTATGTAGGAGCCTCCACTACTCATATGTCTATGTCCCAATATTCCCCCTTGAGGGCATGGTCTGATACAAGCGGGCCATGACCCTCAATTTTATTGTTGATATTGAGTTGTGGAGGCTCCCCCCTTTCCCCCTGGGTCACCCGGATTAGACCATTGTTGTCTGTGATGTGTCTCTTTCTTCTTAGTTACGGTGGCTCAGGAACTGATGTGTTGTTGAACGGATGTGACCATTGGGCATAGAAGTTGAAACTGCCCACCCACGGCCTATATAAGGGGCGGTAGCTAAAGCCCCCCCCCCACCTAAGCCATCGCTTTTGCCCCTTTATCTTTCTAAGCCTCCTTTCGCTTTTAGCCTTCGCTTAGTTATGACTTGCCTTTGCTTATTTTTTTGGTCTTTCTAGTTCTTTTAGAGGTGGCTTCTGCTGTTAGCCCTCCTCCTCATTAGGCTACCATCTCCGGTCCCTACTCCCACCTCCTTGGTGTTAGGGCTATTGGTTGGTTTACACACTTTGAGGAGGCATGATTGCTATTGTAGAGGCCTAGGAGCTTGAGGAGGATCTGGCTGGTGTTGAGACCTTAATTGGTGATTTGGTTAGGGCTAAGGAAGCAGAGGCCATGGCTAGGAAGACCTAGAGTTTTGGGCCTTCGCTCAGGACTAAGAAGATGATCCTTCAACTCAAGAAGGATGGCTGCATTCTCCAAGGTTGGGCTAAGCTTCCGCAGGGCGAGACTGTCCCATCGCCTGGTAAGTACTATGCCATTGTCTTTAAGGACTACTTTGCTTGTGGCCTTTGCCTCCCCTCCGTTAAGTTTCTTTGTTTGGTGCTAGAGGAGTTTGATGTCTAGATTCACCACCTTACCCCTAACAGCTTCCTTACTTTGAGTAAGTTTTGTTGGGCCAGCAAGTCCTACGGCACTGAGCCAGATCTAGACACCTTTAGTGCATACTATGAGCTTTAGCGTCAACCTAAGAAGGTAGGCAATGATGAGCTTATAGCTCAGTATGGTAGCTGTGCCTTTATGGCAAAGAGGCAATGGGGGGAGTCTAGGTTGGAAATCTCATATTGTCAGAAGAACAAATGGAGGCAGCAAGGATTGGATGAAGTATTGGTTTTATGTTCAGACCTTCGGTATTACCACTACTCATGAGGATGGAAAGAAGGTTACTCGTTATCCCCTAGCCTCTGTCATGACTGAGATGAAGCCATTGATGAAGGTGGCTCCTAGTGATGAGCTTACACCTCACAGAGAGGCTTGTGACAAGGCCTTCGCCTTGGCCTGCCGGTACTCTAATGGACGTGACCTTGTGGAGGAGATGATGGACATAAGGTGCTGGCCCCTTGGCAAATCTAGGCCTTCGTTCAAGGTGGAGATGGTGAATCTCCCTATTTATGGCGAGGTTGATGGGGTTCCTTTTCCCCACTTTGGGATAGCTCTATCGACGGATGAGACTCTTGAGGATTTTTGTATCTAGCGTGGAACAGGAGGCGTGGGAAATTGTTGGTGATATCACCAACAAAGAATTTCTCGTGCGGAGGGCCATTGGAGGTATGATGCCTCAGCTAAACCATGTGTTTGAGGAGCTGGGGATACACCACAAGGAACACAAGGTTCCTATGAAGGTGTTAAAGTCCCTTGATGATAAGGTAAAGAAGGCCGCCGCCAAGACACCACTTGTCGGTGTGAAAAAGTGACCAACTAGTAAATATTTGTCGTTTTGTCATACGTGATCGGATGTGGCCTAGCACTCAATGACACAGGGTTTATATTGGTTCGAGCAACATGCCCTACATCCAGTTCGAGTCAATCGGTGACTTTATTCCTGAGCCCAGGTGCTCGAAGTTTGCTGTGGGGTTACAAACGAGAGGAAGTAAGATGGGGGGTATCAGAGATCTGGTCGAACTCTGGACTGAAGGGCTAGGAGTGACGGGAGCTCCAACATGGGCTAAGATTAGAATGTATGCTCTGTGTAGCTTTAGAGTGTCTAAAGCTAGCAGAGAGTGAGTCGGAACGATCCGTGTGTTGTCTGTTATTCGTCAAAATCGATCCTCCTTTTGGGAGAGGGCACGTCCCCTTTATAGATGAAGGGGACGACCTTACAAGTGAGAGAGAGAGAGTGTGTGTGCTACCTAGTCTTGTTGCCCATGCCCTCAGGTACAAGACAATTTATCGACGCCTACAATATTGTTGATGGCCAGATGCATGTGGTAGGTTCCACCGTGTTCCTCTGGTATGGCAAATGTCAGCGCCTACCATACTGTAGGACAAATGTCGGCGCCCATAACACTTGTCGACATAGAATTTTGTCCCATGCCAAGGACACACGTAGCAAGTTGGAAGGGTTCGCTCGATAGAGCTAGAGATCCACCTAGCTTCAGCGCAAGGGTGGTCGATCGTGCGCACTCCTCCCGAGACGTGCCAGTCAATTTGACACTACAATTGACAAGGAGAGAAAGCTTATCAGTAATTAAGAGCAGAACTTGCTGATGTTGCTAGACAGTCCTGAATGTGCGGCTCTGAGAGCCAATATGAAAGGAGATTGACTAAATAGTTGATTTTAGCATATTCATGAGAATAAATCGGTTAAAACTCATTGGGTTGTATAAGAAGAATCGGTTATCATTCAAGATAAATGATGTTATTTGAGCAAATATTAATCAATGACAATAAGATGTCAACAATGATTGGTTTATGCTAAGTCAATGACTGCAAGTAACTGAACTCCTTTATAATAGAAATAGTTCATCATCATTCAACCATTTAATAGAAATAAATCTAATGAACATATTAGATCTCATCTATCTCTATGATCAATGGGGCATGAGGCAGAATCATGCAGGCCGTAGAAACAACAATAGACTTGACAACCATAACTTATTACTAATATCAGTGGAGCATGAGGTAGAATCATGTAGGTCATAATACAATAATAAGATCATGGGGCTAACGCATCTTTCAACCTATCGCTACTTCAATGATCTCGTGATGCAAACTGTTCGTGAAAGCACTCGATATCGGCTAAAACAGCCGATTCAGGCATAGCACACAGTTAAGGTCATACCCTCTTAAGAACAGATCTACCAAATAACAATCCTTACTCCACGGTGTTAATAGTGGGGTGTGAGGCAGAATCACATAGGCCATGATAATGGGCCATGGAACAGTTTTCGCTAACCAATAGATCCACTCAAGATTAAACATGCCTTAACCGCACGCTATGCACGATCAAGATTGATGTAAAACAACCGATAAAACATAACTCATCGTTTAAAGTACAGATTAGATCAGTTTTAGATTAACAAACGATGGGTTAAAAAGGATATAAGGCCGATCTAGATCAATCCCAATCGGGTGAAGTGATATTGCTGTAATTAAATAAATAATGGAAGCAATAAGCAATATCAGTAACTTAATGAATCTATCCGAAGGAATGCCACCCTTAGATAGAGCCAATAACTTAACCATAATCTAGTTCGAGCAGTGGAGGTCGACCGGATCGATACAGCCATACATAAACTAGACAAGAGTCGATAACTAACTCATACCAGAGTCACAGTGGAGGTCGATTGGATCGATGCAGTTGTACGAACAGAGGTATAAGCCATGATGGTACTTACAACAAGCAGTGGAGGTCGACCGGATCGATGTAGCCATACTTGCTGAAGAACTCGCCGAGATCTACTCTACTCCTACTCCTAAGGGGTGGCCGGAGCTAAAAAAAGTAAATGACTTGTATTTGATTGATTGTGTGTCTTTACAATAGCCAGGGTTTAATATTATACCCGGGACCTACGCATGACTCCTGTCTATACACGACTCATCACAATTTTTGACCCTATAGAAAACATTCCTAATTTAAGATAATTTGGACTCTAATCTTTCTCTTTTGTAGAGTCCAACATGCCTCGTCCTAGCGCCGATCATAGCCTTTGTCGTTATCCGCTGGCGCTATCTAAAGAAAGCTAATTCTAGTTTTGCATCTAAATCAACTAGTTCTGATCTACACGCAATTGATTCCTTGATGACATGATCTTGGGAGCTTTTGAGTCCCTGTGACTCTTCTTCCAAATTTTGGTGTAAACACATGCCCCTCAATTTTGGGATAAAAGTAATTTTATTCCAAAATTATCACGTCTGTGCCCCCTGATAGGTCTACAGTCACGGGTAAAGAATCTTGATCTGGGGTCTACTATTTGTCGCCACCTATGTCAGCTCATGAGCCCATGCTTCAAAACTTTTGCGAGAGCATCATTACTTCATGGGCACTTGGATCCATCCTTCCAGGCCAGCTATAAAATGTCTATCCAACCCTAGCGAAAGCACTTCAACAATTTAGTCATGTTTCTCTTCTATATGCCCCCTCGAGTGCTTCTGACTCTGCCGGACCCTCCATGGTCTATCCTTTTGTTATGAAGATCTTGAGCGATTAGAAAAATTCTTGTGCATAGGGTGATTGTGTCACCCATTCTAGCGCCTTGTCAAGCAAGAGGATCAGCTATTGCGGCTGGAAGAAGTCTTGTGATATCACCTGTGTCTTCTCACCATGCTCATAGAGATGTTCTAGTGTTTGCAAGGGCTAAAATGTGTGGACATCTTTCCCTTGTTCGTTCCACCAAACACCCACTGGAAAAGCCACAGGCTTCTTTCCCACAGTTTCCTAGTCACCGAGAAATCAACTGGGCATATGTTAGGCGAGCGGCCTTTCCCCTTCTCCTAGCATAATTTTATCAATGGTCCAACGCGACTCGGTTCATGATGACCTTCAGGCCTTGTGGGGACCCAGACTCCCTTTGATCCAAAGAAGCCTTGGTGAGTTGGTCTCTGGTCAATGTAAGTTCTCCCATGATATTTTGTAACCTAGGAAAGCAATAAGTCTGAATCTGTTATTTCTTCGTCATCTGTCCCCTAAACTTCTAGAGTGTCGATCCGTTTCTGTATCTGATTTCAATTTCACACCTCTCGTGAAACCTATCTCCTCACCTTCCTAGGCTTTATATATGGGCCATGGCTGGGGATCAGAAAACAACCCACTTCATTTCAAACCTTCTGCATCCTTAGTATAGTTCCTGCTTTTCCGTAGGTTTGAGACCATGGAGAACAACAAGAGGTCTGTTAAGGAGGCTCTCGATGGATCTGCATCATCGCGCTAGTGCACCCATCATTAAGAGGGTGCACCTCATGATGCTCCTATTGTTCTAGAGTAGAGGGCTAACTCTGCTCAGCCTTTGGGGTTATCCTCAGCACCAATTCATCGCTAGCTCCCCAGCTATCCGAGGAGTCCGAGAGATGACGATGACCTTGTCGCTTCCATTGACCGGACCGATGAGAAACTTGTCGACTGCCTCTCTATTGTGGAATCGACTCTAGCCATAGTTCAGGGCCAATCACCACCTAAGGCCAACCTGGTGTGGGAGAGGCTAGCCAAGGCTGAAGCCAGAATCGCTGGTGAGACATTTACCATAATTTTCTGCTTCTTAACTTTTGCCTCTAGGATCCTGATCACCTCTTCCTTAAATCCTTTAGATCTATCGGCTTAGCTAGAAAACCTTCATTTAGCTATGGACCATGCGGTGGGATTTGTCAATGCCAGGGGTGCTGTTCTAGTGGTTTGCTTGCATGACATCCCGAACCACGTTAGAGAAGTCGCTCTTGATGGCGTTCATCATGGTGCTGCCATGGCGTTGGCTGCTGCGCAAGTTTAGTCCGGCCATGATCTTCGGTTTCTTCCCTATGGAGCTCCAGCCACCGGATACCCTAGAAATTATGAGTGCCTGGTCAAGGATTTCTTTAACGCCGCCAACTCTATAGCCCTGACCTCCTAGGACGATGATATAGTAAACAAAGTGTTTTCTGTTCTGTAGCTTGTAATAAGTGATATCAGGAAACAATTACCTCATCTCCAATGATTTTCCTTTTACTTCATGCATCACTTTGTCTGTGTTTGCCTCGTTGTATTTCTCGTTTTAGCTAAAGAGCCAATTTGAAAACAGCCAACTTTATATTTCCAATCTTGACCTAATTAAGTCTGAAACCCGGCTTTATCAAAAGAGCCCTTTGATTTTTCTACCCTTAGTCACCCAACGTTGTATTCTCATTGGCATTAGTGAAGTGGTGGTTCACCTTCTATTAATTGCGGTTGCCTTTCGCACTTCTCGAGGCGTCCACCTCTTCACTTCATGGCTTCAAATATCAGCCGATGGTTTTGGCCTTGAACACATCTCCACTCGCAATTGTTCCTTTGCACTTCTCCGCCTTCCATAACCCTATAGTGGTTTCCTTCCCTTCCTATAGATCCAATCAACCCCATGGCTGACGAGGGTAACCACGGTAAGCGCATGGTAGAGGAGATCCCGAAGGAGAACATGCCGATGAACCAGTGTCTCCGACGCATGAGGTGAGATTGACATTGCCTATTTACGATGATGAACTGTTTTGACTCGCCTATAGGTTTGTTGTGAATGATAGTCTTCGTCCTCTCCCTAGGGCCAGCGGGCCCTCTAACGCCGCATCTTTTGTGCTGGCCTCGTCATCGGATTCTTCCAATTCCTATAATGGTGATGACACCCGGTGCTACCTTCATGAGTGGAGGATGGCTCAAAATTGTTATTCCAAGGCAACTTGGGAGAACGACCAACTTGAGATTCACCTTGGGGTCCCTTAGGCTGCCTTTCATGTGGCTGAGGAGGAGGCCAGCACCGTCTGAGCATGACTGGCTGAGTCTAATGCCATGGTGGCGGGTAAGATGAATTCTAGGAACGACTCATTCCAATTTCCATTACCTTTATCTTGATAGCCTTTTGTTCCTATGATTGCTAGCCCCGACGGTGCAATTGGAGTCTCTCCAACTAGTGGCGAATGCAGCCGCAGACACTGTTAATGCTTGGGGTTCCCCATCGCCGCTCGTCTCCAAGACATCCCAGACCGCGTTTAGGAGATTGCTCTCCATGGCGTTCGTCATGGTGCGGCAATGGCGCTGACCGCAGCACAAGTCCAAACTAGGTACGAGCTCCATACCATGGAGACTAGTTTCCAATGGGCGACAGTCCTGAGGAACATGAGGACCTGCTCAAAGAATTTGTTATGGCAGCGAAGGCCATAGTGGATATCACATCCGCTTAGGACGTGGTGAACAAGATCTTCAATTAGGTTGTATTTAGCGCAAACTGATGAATGAAATCTTTTGCTTTTCCATGATTAACTTAGTGTAATACCCTTGTGTTTGACTATTTCTGCTCTTTGTTTTTGCTCTATAGGCGATACATATCGTATCGGCTTTTATTGTCTTTGAATATTTTTATTTTTTGAACTAGAGGCGATACCCTCCTGGTACCGGCTATTAGAGCCGAGAACAAATCGGCTATCGAATGTTGATTAGATGTTAGGATAACATCCCGTAGAACTTTTCATACCAAAGATTAGATGATTGATCAACCCAGGTCAAACGCCTTATTAAGCGAAACAGAACTTCTTTAAGAAATCTATTAACTCTGAATCGCACTTACAATTTGACTCAGCATCCACATATGTCGGCCTAAACTCATCTGTAGGACTCAATGCTTATTTTTTTTCCTTTAATCCAATGACCGACATGAAGCCATGATTTTTCTACTAAAACAAACTACCAGAGTCGATCGCTTGCATCGGCTATTGGCTTTCATTACTGATCTTAATGAAGCCTCCTTCTTATGACTTGCTAGAAAAACATTCAAAGTCTCCTAGTTCCCAAAAGGCTAGATCAGCAGTTGCAAAGCTCACGGGCTCATTAGTGCGAACCAGTTCGACATCATCCCCATGCCATTGAATCAAACACTAATGCATGGTTGACGGTATACAACAGTTTGCATGAATCCAATCATGACTGAGGAGCAAACTGTACGACCCTTTTCCATCGATGACGAAGAATGTGGCGAGCAGAGTCTTGCTTCCATTTGTTAGTTGGATGTTTATTGCCCCCTAGGTCTTAGACGTATTAACTTCGAAGTCTTTAAGCATCATGTTAGTCTCCATTAGATCTCCTGGTCCTTTGCCAAGCTTACGAAAAGTGGTGTGGGGCATAAGATTGATAGAAGCACCTCCGTCCACCAACATCTTGTTCATCGGCTTCCCATCAACAAGACCATTAATATATAAAGCTTTTAAGTGCCGATGTTTGATTGGTTTATCAAATATTGCTTGTTGTACAACTGTTAACTTGGCAATTATCTCTTCATACTCCATTTCATCGAAATTCGAATAAACTTCTTGATCTACTAGAGCTCTGAATTCTGATGGCAACAGAAAAGCCATTTAGATATTAGCCAATGATTGCTTTCTATCGGTTGTTTGCTTGGTATGCCATACTTGAGGTTTACTAGATACCTGAGCTTGTTCCATCTCTTTATTCCTTAGGCATTGCACCCTTCTCTTATGGCTTCTTGTTAAACCTCCTAGACACCATTGACCCTCCTGCCAAACACATTTTCTTTCATTGCTTTCTCCTTCATAATCAGCCCAGTCCTGGTTAACAATTCTTTTTCCTAGCTGATTATGAACACTTCCATTTTTTAAGCATTGATCCTTGTTATCATGATGATATGCATCTTGAATATGGATAGACCGACGGTTGGTTTGAGATTGCCTAAACTCCTAATATTGATTGCTGCATTCTGGACAGTCATGTCTGGTAGGTAACTTCAAACCTTCATTCCAGCAATATCTAAAGAAAGAACAATTCCAATGTAATTCGGCTTGTTTCCTTTCATACCTCTCTTCTTTTAGTTGATGCTAGTATGCTTGATCCTTTAGCCAATGCTAATAATCCTTTTCCTTCTGCCGCTATCACTTATTCAATAGAATCCAAGATGTAACCCGTGGCTTTATCGTCTCCCCCTGCTTGTATTGACTCTTTTGCTCGGTACGACGTCTTCTAATCTTTTTGTACTCATCAGCCGATATTTGCATCTTAGGATTGACTGTTCTAGCTTCTTTTGATTTGGTTGATGTTAGGACTTTAGTTTTTCCTTTGAATATCCCAACATCAACCATGTTTTAATCTCCTAGGAAAGGAGTATCATCAACTTTTATTTTTTGAGGCATATCAAATTTGAGCCTCCCCTGTTGAATAGCCCTCTGTATATGTTGCCTGAAGATTCTGCATTCATTAGTGGAATGAGAAGTAGTATTATGGAACTTGTAGAACTTCTTATTCTTCAACTAATCCGGGGGGCAACATGACATGACCATCGGGCAACTTGATCTGCCCTTTCTCAAGCAAGAAATCGAAGTGCTTGTCTGATTTGGTGACATCAAAGTCATAGCTCTCCTCGACTCCTCTTCCCCAAGAATTTGGCACCATTACTGTCTTCTTGCCCTAATGCCTTTCACCCGCAGCAACCTCTTCTTCTTCATCTTCATAGCCATTATCGACTGAGTATGGATCATAACCTTTAGCTACTGTGGTACTTTTCTGAAATCGGGTATCTCTACGCATACTCTGGAATTGGCTATTGAGTGCTGCCACTCGTTGAGCCAATTGACCCAAGTTGTCGAATTCTTATCCCAGCAGCTTTTCTTTCTACATCGGCAGCATTCCTTGAGCAACTAAAGTAGCTAGTTGATCATCAGCCAAGTTTAAGGAGAAGCACAAGTTCCTGGTTTCTTAGAACCTTTAAAGAAATTCAGTGCCTGATTCATTAGTCTTCTGCCTTATAGTTGTCAAGTCAGTAATCTTCTTTTCTCCAGTCCCAATGTAAAAATATGTATGAAACTTCTTCTCTATGTTAGCCCAATTGGCAATGGAATTGACTGGCAATGATGAAAACCAAGTGAAGGCTGACCCTAATAAGGATAAGGAGAAGAAACGAACTCGATGGGCATCCTCAACTGATGCTTCGCCCAACTATGTAAAATACCGACTGACATGTTCTATCGTGCTTGTACTATCTTGGCAAGTGAACTTAGCAAACTCTAGAAGCCTGTAATTTGTGGGAAGGGCGACCAAATCATACCATTTTGGATATGGGCGTTTGTATGAAAAAGTCAATCCTTTTGGCTTTAGACCGAACTGATTCTTTATCATCTCGGTCACTCTCAGCAATAACTCATTAGCTTGTGGATTTAGATTTCTCTGTACCTGCTGACTCATCTGTGGATTGAAATCCCGTGTGCCTTGATATCCTGGATTTGGCATCATGTGAAGGGTGTTATAATTTATGCCATAGTGATACCTTTGTGGAATCTCAATCTGCTGGGTCCTTTGCTGGCTTGCTGCTTAAAGTCTTGGATTATAGACATAAGGATCTATATTTCTACGGATCCTTTGAACTGATGGTGCTATTTTTTGAGCCGAAGATGGTATGTGGCCTAATGTGCCAAAATTGATCACCTAGGTATGACTTTGCCCTGTTGGCTGTTGCACATGCTGTATTGATAGTCCAGGATTATACTATGTCTGATTTGAAGTAGTTCCTTGAGTTTGTTCATATGAACCCTAAACTATCTAGACATCACCACTACCAGCTGATGTTGTTTCTTGATGGCTAGTACCAACTTAATTAGTCTCTTGGGTTGACGGATCTAGAATATTGTAATAAGCCGGCCCACCTTGACCAACTAGAAACCCATGAATCGCCTCTCTCATGGTGTTGTGGAATATGTCCACAAAAGCTTCATATGGCTTGATATGGCATCATGAACATATTTGTCTACAACTTCCTTAAAGAAATGCATGTCTTCATCTTTAGTTGTATCTGTCTGCCCGTGTAGTAGTACTCTTGGTAGTGGAGATTTCTGAACAATTGTGTTATCATGTGTTTTGATGTAGGACAACAAACACTTATTCTGAAACTCACCTTGGTCTTTCACTGGTTGTCTCAGCGTGCTTGCTTCTTGCTTTGTAGGGTTTAGAGGAGATGTCAAGCCATAAGTCTTGTTTCCTCTGGGAGGAGCATGCTTGGATGGAGCAGGAGGCCATGGTGTCACAGTTGGTCACCGAGCTCGAGCGCTAGCTAGAGTCCGCCTACCGTGAGTCCCAAGACCAGGCAGCCAAGGTGATGGAAGTGTGGGTGGCGGAACTACTTGTGGTGGAGCGGGCGACTACCGCTGGTGGGGACTTGACACGGTGAAGGTCCACCAGGTGGAGACTGAGGCGGCACTCTAGAAGTCCCTGGTGGAGACCGAGGCAGTGCTCCAAAAATTCCTAGATGCTCTAGAGTCAGAGCGGAAGGCCCGGTCAAAGGTCAACCGGGAAGTACTCGCGCTCCAGGGGTAGATGCTTGGGACGGAGGAGTCGAATGCTCGGCTACGTGAGTAGGTGACTCGATAGGAGGAAGGTCTCTCCATCCTTGAGAGCACCCACCTTGATATGTACCTATTTCGCTTTTGGTCGATGCCTTAGTTTTTTACCTTCCCTTGCTTCTGAACTTGTCACACTTTTTCTAGAACTAGGCGGAAGAATTGGTTCTCTGGAGAAAGACCTGGAGATGGCCAAGGCGATGATTGGTCAAAGCACGAAGGCGCTGGCTAAGTCCCTTGAAGAGCGACATGCTCTCAAGAGGGAGCTTGACCAGATCCGCAATGTCACCTTGGTCATCATCTCGGAGGTGTTCGGGTCAGCGCCAAGCACTAGCCCGCCCACCATCCAACTGGCAGAGGTCTCAGATGAAGTTCGGGCACTCATCTCCGATGGGATGATCTATGGGACATCGGGGGTGCTAACTTCTATGGCGATGCACCACCCAGACCTAGACTTCGCTACCATCTATAGTGGGTACGACGACGGCTGGGGTATGGACGCCATCCATGCGCTCGGGGAGAGCTTGTTGCCATGCGCATAGATGGTGGCCGAGCAAGTCTCCACGCAGTGGGTGATGGATGCTCGTCGTGCGAGCGTAGATGAAGGTGCACATCTAGAAGACATCGTCCAGCCTATGGATGGGGTGGAGCCCAAGTCAGAAGCAAACGTCATCCCACCTTTGACCGAGCTAAATGTCATCCTACCAGAGAGCGAGCAACCCTTATCCTCGTCGACCGAGCCAGTAGCCGATGCTACCGAGCAACTGCAATAGAATGTAAAGTAGAAACAGGCAAAATGTGTAAGGGATAAGTTCATGGGGGAGTCCCCATGTAAACATTTTTATGTATTTATGAATACATCAATTTTGTTTAATGATGGAATCACTTCATAAGGGGAAGCTTGTCCCATCCGTTCCTTATTTTTACCCTAGCATAGCTTTGTTTTTTGTTCTTTCTTTTTCACACCTGCCTATTTGAACCATAGGCTACAACCTTAAGAACCTAGGCGTGGCCTGCGAGGCTTAGCTGCTCATAACCATAGGTCATGGCAGGGTCCGATCGGTCAGAATGTTTAAAGCATAAGTTACGTAGGATAATTAAAGGAACGGACTACCCTTTTATTTGGGTGAAAAGTATTGCTATATGATAGTAAAAAAGAGAGGTGGTATTGCACCCATGTGAAGCCCCCGAATGACCCAGGCTAAAAGTGTTTGGGCTAGGGTGCTTGTAGGAGCAAATGTTAAATGAAAGAAAGTGGTAAGACCAAATTTTTAGGGGAAGAAACGATGTAACTGTTCGATGTTCTAAGTGTTGGTGAGATCATTGTCGTTATTGTCCTTCAGTCGGTAGGCGTCTAATTGGATCACTTCGGTCACCGTGTAGGGTCCTTCCCATGGTGGAGAGAGTTTGTGCGATCAGCCGCAGTGACCAAAGTGGAGTTGGCCGGTCGGCGTCGATCCTTCTTGTTCTTTTTGCCCCTCTACGTGGAGGGGCCCTTGTCTCGGTCCTCTCGCTTGGCCTTGCCCTTGTCCCAACCTCCACTAAAGACTACTCTGACTACCTCCTCCCTAGAGGTGTGGTTCATGGTGATATCGACCAGGTCACGGGTGGTACGGGGCTTCAAATAGCCAAGCTTGAGGATTAGGGACTCGTAGGTTGTCTCGAAGAGGAACGTGCTGATGACGTCCGTGTCAATGACATCAGGAAGAGAGTTGCATCATTTTGAGAACCTGTAGATGTAATCCCATAGGGACTCATTGAGCTCTTGCTGGCAGCTCTTGAGGTCCCAGGAATTCCTAGGACGGACATACGTCCTCTAGAAATTCTCAACAAAGACCCTCTTAAGATCTGCCCAGTCGTGGATGCTGTCAGTCGAGAGGAATTCGAGCCATGCTCAAACATGCTCTTCCACATAGATGGGGAGGCATTGAATGATGAAGTAGTCATCATCCACTCCCCCAACTCGGTAGGTGAGCCAGAAGTGTTCGAGCCATATACCGGGATTCGTCTCCCCGGTATATATTGGTGATGTTGGTAGGCGGTCGCAAGCGCTATGGGAACGACGCTCTTTGGATGCGTCGGCCAAAGGCCTATGGTCCTAGGCTATCCAGGCTAGGACTTTAGTCGTTGGGTCAGCGACCATGCCTGGGGTGTATTTCACCACTCCCCTCGATGGTCTAGCCAGGGCCCGTGCCGCCTGCTCTTACTACCACATGATGGATGTCATCATCACGCTGGGCCTGACATCGGTTGTTGATGATGCTGCGAGCGTCTCGATTCGGCCTGAGGCATTCATGCACAGGCTATTGGTGAGGAGCGAGCGCTGGGTTAGGCCATGGTGCAGCCGCAGCCTCCTATTCCATGCTCGATGACTATAGTGGCGAGCGAATAGAGCGATTCGACTGGTACGGCCCCATTCCCCCGGTGGGGAGAGAGGCCGTGAGTCGGTATCGAGACGTGGAGCTCTCCGCCTATTAAATGGTGGTGGTTTCCACTAGTGCCTAGAGGTTCTAGTGAACTACCTTCTCCTAGAGGTCGATAGGCCCTAGAAGGTTACACAGAAGCATTGCCGCAGCAGTGATGTTCTGGCTAGCCCGAGCGAACTGTGGGGGATCGTTCCCCCCATCCATGATGTTGTGCCAGACCTAGCGAGTGCAACCCCGGGTGCCACTTGCTAGGTTACGTGCATGTGGTGCAGCGTGATGTGCCGAGCGTGCCAGCGCATGTGGTGGTGGGTTCTACCGCCTTTGTCGTAGCTCTTCGCCATGCTCCTATGCACACGCGAGGGCCTCTGCGTGAGGGTCCAATGGGGTGTGGATCTGTAGAGACTATACTACCTCCAGTGGTTGTCCCGGGACGTCTGCCATAGCACACTCTTAAGACAGAGGGTGGCTAGGTGCCACAACATCGCTGATGCTGGAGCCATCGCTCTCAACATCGTCATCCATGAGGTCGTAAAAAGAGGCAGGAGCATAGCCTGCCATCCCCATGAATTTGGATGTGAGAGGGGGCGACGCTAGCATCTTTTGGAGCCCCCATGCATGTGTCCATGGGGGACATGAGGCCGTAGGGGAACTGGTCGCATGGTGGTCATGGCAGGGACAACGGGGTCCCTTCGGAGAATCGGTGGAAGATAGTAAATAGCGAGTAAAGAATAGTATGTATGTTACTCACAGTGGGGTTTCAGCCCAGCATGGGCTCAGAGCGAGGCGCAGGTGCCTCATCATTGAAGTCACCAGGTGTCCTAGAGTCAATGGAGGGCATTCCTCCTCCGACGAGTGCTGGGACAAGTGCCTCCTCGCAGAGGTGAAGCACACTGAGCCGGTCGGCGATGAAGACTAGGCTTCCAAATAGGAAGGCCTAGGACGGCTCGAAGATAGGAGGAACCCACATCCCAATAGGTCAAAGCATGGGAAACTCCAGTGAGATGAAGCGAGTCATATCACTTGAGCCTGCTATGCCGAAGATGGCAGAAAAGTGGGCCATCCGATGACCAAAGGCATGAATGTATGACGTTCTCCCCATGGACGACGCCAACTATCGGTGCGAAAAGTGACCAACTAATAAATATTTGTCGTTTTACCGCACGTTAGGATTAGATGTGGCCTAGCACTCAATGACACAGGGTTTATACTAGTTTGGGCAATGTACCCTACGTCTAGTTCAAGTCGGTCAGTGACTTTATTCCTGAGCCTAGGTGCTCAAAGTTCGCTATGGGGTTACAAATGAGAGGGAGTAAGATGGGGGGTATCAGAGGTCCGGTCGGACTCCGGACCAAAGGGCCAAGAGTGACGAGAGCTCCAACATACGCTAAGTATTAGAACGTATGCTCCGTGTAGCTTTAGAGTATCTAAAGCTAGCAGAGAGTGAGTCAGAATGATCCGTGTGTTGTCTGTTGTTCGTCGAAATCGATCTTCCTTTTAGGAGAGGGCGCGCCCCCTTTTATAGATGAAGGGGACGACCTTACAAGTGAGAGAGAGGGAGTGTATGCTACCTAGTCTTGTTACCCATGCCATTGGGTACGAGATGGTTTGTCAACACCTACAATACTGTTGATGGCCATCTACATGCGGTAGGTTCCACCATGTTCCTCTAGTATGGCAAATGTCGGCGCCTACCATACTGTAGGACAAATGTCGGCACCCACAACACTATAGGACAAATGTTGGTGCCCATAACATTGTAGGACAAATGTTAACACCCACAACACTATTTGTATTCTGACATATCTGGAAGGTTATAAAGTGCCCTTCTGACATGACCTGACAGTACTGTCCTACAAGCATGCAGGGTATGGTCCTCGATATTATGGTTTGACTTGAGCGCCCTACCTTACTTGCTCTGCTTAATTCTTTGGGTCCTTACCGAGCGGGCATCCCCATTCAGTTATTTCCTAGTCGGCTCTAACACGCCAGTCGAGGAGCTATAAGTAGAGATTCGGTGTACTTCCGATCGAAGAGGCGGGTTGGAGTCAGAAGCGAGCGGCGTTCCTCCTTGGCTAGGCCTTCCGGTCAAAGAGGCAGGTCAGAGTCAGAAGCGAGCATCGTTCCTCCTTGATCAGGCCTTCTGGTCGAAGAGACGGGTCAAAGTCGGAAGCGAGCGTTGTTCTTCCTTGGCCAGGCCTTTTAGTCGGAGACTGGATCGACATTCTGGCATGTCGTTAGGTATCTAGGCCGACCTAGGAGTTGCACGTCGTTCACAACGTCATCTGCTAGGTCAAGCTCTTGCTTGGAAGCAGGTCCATTAGGGACCCTAGGTCTATGAACCCAACACCACTACTGCAGTGGAGTCAAAAAAGAGGAAGGGGGCTGGCAGATCTAAGATTGTTAGCAAGAAACAAAGGACCGTGCCCACCTCTATTGCTACCTCCACCTCTGGTGATGAAGAAGTTGCGGAGAGCATTGGCGAAGGCTCAGCTGCTGCTGCTGCCAGTGTGGAGTGCGATCATTCTACCACCTCTACAGACCTTGGCAATGATGATTTTGTCGATACTACCCTTCAGGGGATGGGTGTCAGCTCCATCGCCAAGCCCTCCGCCATGGCACCTATGCCTGGCATCTTGGGTGATGAATCATCAAGCTCCAAGCGCAAAGGTGCTGGTATTTGGGATGCCTCCCCACCCAAAGATATGGAGGTCAGTAGTGTGGCGCATCATCATCCTACGGTTGCTCTGATGGGGGAGGTGTCCTGGGGACGAGGTGGAGGGGTGCTCTTCACCTACTCGCTTTTAGAGCGAGGCATTTTGAGCCTCAGCATGCCATACTGATGATACTAGGTACTGTGGAGGCTATTGCTAGCCCTCTGTATCTGAGTGGTCATTTTAACCTTTTGCTATGCGTGGTCTTTTCCCTTTGTGTTTTCCTATAGTTTGCTTACTTTGACTGCTTCAGCTGATTTGATAAAGGCTATCGAGAACCCTATTGAGCTAGCCGACCAAGATCTTGCTCGGGTCAGTTTGGGGGCTCCCCCGAGGCCACCACTTGCTGGGGTGACTCCTGGTCCTTTTGGTTCGGGCCAGGTTGGTGGCGAAGGTTATGTTCACTTTTAGTTCTTGTTTATGTGATATCTCATTTTTATTTGGATTTTTGCTGATTTTTATTTGCTATTTCAGGAACCTCCAATAGTACAATAAGTGGGTGGACAGAGTGCCTTTAGGCTATTTATAATGATATAGGAGGTTACTTTTTTCTATTTTTTGTTTCTTAGTTTTTTTGCCTTACCTTTCTTACATTTTGTTTGCTCGTAGGCTGTCTTCGCCATCATTTGAAGCATGTGGACTACTTTAAGTTGCTACGGTACAACCTGGAGCAGCAATGCGTGGTGTGTAATAGCTTTGTTGCACTTTGCCTCTTTTTGTTTTTATGGGTTATGTAGCGCAACTGACCTCTGTTTCCATAGAGTCACCATCTTGCGGAGGCTCTTGAGGAGCGTGGCACTCAGGAGGTGGTGGACCGTAATTTGGCCATTGAGGCCCTAAAAAAGAGCTAGACACCCTCAAGGCCAAGAAGACCTGACTTGCGGGGCAGGTTGAGGGCCTCTGCATAGCCCATACTGATTTGGACAACTTACAGGGGAAGGTGGATTCCCTGAGCAAGGATCTTGAGGGTGCGAAGGCTACCGAGCAATAGGCTATCGAACATGCCCTGAAGGCTATTGAGATGGCCAAAAACCTTCGCAAGGAGGTAGATGCTGAAAGAGAGTCTATCGTGGCCTTGAAGGCTCAGGTGGACATGCTAACCAAATGCTTGAAGGATGCCAAGGCTATTGGATTGGCCACGGCTGAGCTTTACATGGGTGCCCTCGGCTAGTTTGGGGCGCCACATCTTCGCTGCCTCCCGATCCTTCGGCGTTTAGCATCCTCTCCTAGATGAAGTCCAACTTCCTCAAGCTTCCTGATTTTGTTGGTGGTGTTGTCAATTTTGGAGTGCTAGCCTCCACCACCAACTTCTCTAAGATGCTAAAGCATGACGGCTGTTCACACATCTAAGGCTTGACAGAAAAGGATCTTGAGGGCCCGGCCGAGCTCAGAGCGACTTCTAGAGGCGTTAGAAGATCTGTCCTTAATTTTATGAAGTAGTTCTGGGTGAAATTTGGCTGGGCGAAGGCTCGTTTGATGGTGGAGGCACGGCGCACTATGGTTGGTTGCTTTCATTTGTCTACTTCTTGGCTTGCGATTCTTTGGTACATTTGTGCATCCTGTGTTTTTGTGGCCTTATAATTTCTATGCCACTCGCAGGAGCTGCAGAAATCGGAGGCTACATGAGCTACTTTGAAGGCGCTAAGTTCCAAGGCTAGGAGGCATCGACTCTGAAGGCTAGTTTGGGTGGTGCTGATGCCGAGAAGACAGAGGAGGCTATCTCCGCTTCTGCTAATTTAGAGGTGTAGTGTCTAGGTTTTAGTTATTAGCTTTTTTAGGTTTGGTCTATGGTGAAGTGTTGCTGATGCTCACCCTTTGTGTATACCATAACTTTTGCTACTTTACTAGTGCCTTAGCCCATTAAATTTTAATTGTAAATTTGTCATGTGCAGGTTTCCTCCTTTGGGCCTGTGCAGGACGTGCTACCTTTAACCTTTTTCCAAGATGGTATTTATATTAGTGGTGAATTGTGGGAATATTGGCGCCGAAGTTTCCCCAGACCTTCTGTTGTTGAAATATTTGCCTTCATAGCATACGATATTGATGACGAACGCGCGGAGTTTACTAGGTCGGTAGCTTGGCAAGGACCTCGACCACCGGTTTAGCTTTAAACTTGTGCCAAATTGTTTAGTTGGACTTCACGCCTTTGTATTGTTTGTCTTGAGAGCTCAACGCCTTTTGTGTTCTTGGCTTGTTATTGCCTTTGGGCTTTTTGTAAGATTGTGTTTGTGTTTGTATGAATTGCGCTTGTAATGCGCTTTGTTGTAATATGTTTGTTTTCTTTAAATAAAGTTGACTCAGAATGCTTGGTTGGACACTTGTTTCATTGAAGAACCTGGTTACAATTGCTATCTAGGCCTAAGGGCTCTAGCAAATGGCACTTATTTTCTTGTTCTTGCCTCCGCTTCTCTCTTCTCTGGTTCCCGTTGGGGATGAGCTTGCACGTCCGTGTGGAAGAGCCAAGGCGCTAGTCTTTGACCTTGTGTCCTGTGTGAAGGCTCCGTTACATACTTGATTTGTTGTAACCCCGCTTTTTGGTCTCTAGCTATTGGCAGGGAGGTTCTAGCGTGTCGCTGCGGAGAAGCTAAAGTGTTCATATTTGATCTTGCAGTTGTTGCGAAGGCTTTGGCACAATTTGAGCACTCATCAGAGGTGTTGGTCTTTGATCTTGATGCTTCTCTAGAGGCCACAGTCCAATTTGAGCAAGCAACGGAGGTTGATGAAGCATTTCTTGGGCGTTGTCTTCGCTTGCGCCTAGATTGCGTTGTTGTTGCCTTCGGCCATGCTGGAACAGTTGCGCTCCCATTGAACATAGTTGATTCAGGGCCACGCCATACGGTATCTTTGGTTGCGGGGGATGTTACAAGTCTTTGCGCGATACCCTCTCGCAACCTTTGATACTCACTGCTTGCTGCCGAACTATGGTTATACTATGCCCCGTGGAGGATGTACAACACCATGTGATAGATGCGTACAACCTCTCCATGGCCTTCGCTGGGTTGCACGAGCTTTTGTAATTATGAGTCTTTGCATGGTATCTTTTGGCTCTATCATTTTAAGGAAACTCTGGCCTCCATGGCTTTCTTGCTTTGCTCTATAGTGTGGTGGGTCTTGGTAACCTTAACTTCCCCCCTAGCTCTCTCTATAGTTAGTGATATGGTGATGCACTAACTGAGGCTAGTGCGGGGGGCTCTGTGATTTATAGTCTAATACTTGTACGATTTAATAAATTTCGGTAGTTGGGCAAGTTTTATTACTTAGATATGTTTTAAAAACCATATGAGATTGATAGATTTCTTTGTACTTGGTGCATCTTTGATTCTTTAATTCTATTATACTTTAGTCATTACTTCCTAATTGTTACCTGGTGCCTGATATGGACAAGTCTTCGCCAGGTATTTTCCCCACTTGATGCCTACAGCGAAGGTAGGTCTTTGTCGGGTTTTGTGGCCTTTTGGCCATTTTGGTGAATCCTTGATGCCTGATTGAGGATAGGGCTTTGTCAAGGTTGTAGGCTAATTTTTCTGCGGAGGTTGTTCCATGCTTTAGAGCCTTCGGCTAAGGCAGTGGAAGGTCGTCTTTGTCATGATGTCGTTGTCGAATATTCTAGCTCCGTTGCGAGCCACTTTCGACCTTTGCTTTACATAGTACTCTTTGAGGGAATTCCTCTTTATATTTTAGAGGGTTTTACATGGGTCCCGCCTCATCAAAAATCTCACCTCCGCTAGGAGCTCCCTTTGTGAGGAAAAGAGTACAGGCCCTTTTTGTGCTGAAAGGATCAAGATGCCCAAGAGGGGGTGAATTGGGCTAATTCTAAATTTTCTTGTAATAATTAAATCCTATGGTTAGCCCAATTAACCCCTTGTGCCTAGAAAAGTGTTTCTATTACTCTAACGCACAACGAACTTACAACCTATGTTCCAAACTTACTCTAGCATGGCAATTCTATGAATGTAAAGACAAGTATTGAATTGCTCAAAGTAAATGCTCAAAGTAAATGCTCAAAGTAAATAGAGAGAGAGGAACGCGGTGATATTTTGCCGAAGTATTGGAGAGTCGCCACTCCCCACTAGTCCTCATTGGAGCACCCGCGCAAGGGTGTAGCTCCCCCTTGATCTGCGCAAGGATCAAGTGCTCTCTACAGGTTGATTCTTCGACACTCCGTCGCGGCAAATCACCCAAAACCGCTCACAACTTGAGTTGGGTCACCCACAAGCTCCACCGGGTGATCACCAAGCTCCCAATCACCACCAAGCCATCTAGGTGATGGTGATCACCAAGAGTAACAAGCACGAACTCTCACTTGACCACGTGAAGCCTAATGAGAATGGTGGATGCACACTTTGCTACTCTTAATTCACTAATGAGGCTACTCTCTTGGATTCACAAATCTTAATCACCTCACTAGGACCTTGCTCTTTTTGGCACTCACAAACATGTTTCTCAGCTGTTGGAATAAGCAAAAGTGACTCCACACACGAGTGGAGCTTCTATTTATAAGGCAGCCTGAAAAACAAACCATTATGAGCTTCTATGGGGTGACCAAACGCTCCAGTCATGTTGACCAGATGCTTCGGTCAGTTCAACCTGCATTCTAGTGATAAAGTGTTGACCGGACACTGGTAGGGTTTGATCACCGCTGACCGAACATGTCTGGTCACATTAAACCCTCACTGGAACCTTACTGTACTCGACCGGACGCTAAACCCCCAGGGTCCGGTTAGTACTGACCGGACGCGTCCGGTCGTAGATTCCCTTCTCTAGAACCTTACTGGAGTCGACCAGATGCTAGACATCAGCATCCAGTCATTTGACCTCTCCAGCGTCCGGTCACACCGAACATAGTCCCTTGATCAAATGAACTGACCGAATCCTGCGACCAGTGTCTGATCGCACCGGAGCCAGCGGCCGATCAGCATTTGACCCTCCATTCACTTCCAACTCTCGATCAAATATGAATGAAGTTTGCTCCAATGGATCTTAGGCATATTGAGGAGCTACCTAGTGCTAGTTTTAACAAGTGTGCACCACACCTAACTCACTAGACTCACCTAGGTCAAGCTACCTGTCCATACCCCCCTTAATAGTACGGCCAAAGGAAAAACAAAGTCCTAAACTACTCTAAGTGTCTCTCCAACTCTAATCGACACTTAGAACTAGTCATCCTTAACCTTGTCGTCCATCCTTTGAAAATCAAAACAATTTCCATCATAGGGGCATGACAACCTTGATTGCCCAATTGATCTCCATTACCATGACCTAACTTAATTGCCTCTACAAAACACATATTAGTCATAGTAATCTTGTATTGTCATTAATCATCGAAACCCAATAAGGGGCCTAGATGCTTTCAATCTCCCCCTTTTTGGTGATTGATGACAATACCACCTTAAGTATGTGAAAGAGTGAGGTTTTTTAGGGCTTGGTTCATATAAGCTTTTGTTGATAAGAACAAAAGTGTACTCAAAAGATATGAAATAAGCATAAGTACAAGTAACAAAGCTCATTTGCATCGGAGTATAAATGCGGAAGCAAAGGCAAATGAGCATAAGACAAGTGATATGACATATAAATAATGTAAAGTAGAGAGCACACATGTCATATATCACAATCACGTAGATATCACTATCACATAGATATAATAGTAAACATGGATGCATAATGTATCACACACATCGAAACTCCAAATGTAATAGATAATAAGCTAATAATAGATAACTAGCTCCCCATAAATGTTGCTCCCCCTGAGTCTACATACTCGAACCCTCTCCCCCTTTAGCGTCAAACACCAAAACCTAAGGGTCGGTCGGTGGGGCTATAGCGGATGAGCCGAGCGCTAAGGTACAAGGAGCAAGATGAAACTAGGCGCCATCATCATCTGACCCTAAGCTCTATACTGACTGACCCTCTATGGCTGGAAGTGTCTCTAAAGCGGTCTAGGTCTAAGCTAGGGCAGGTGCTGCCTGTGATGCTGCTAGTATGTCTATCGTAGGATCTGAAGAGGCAACAGATGAAGGGAGCCTCTGAGTAGTCACGGCGACAGGGGCTGCTGTAGAAGGACCAGCGGTATGCATATGTGGTGGTGTAGGCATGCCGGTCAACTCACTGAAGGAAGCTCCAAGACTCCTGGAGACTGATGTGTCGGGCACAAATAGCGAGGATGACTGATCCGGTGAGAAGCCCATATGATATGGTGTGAACTACGGGGCTACCACTAGTGAGGACAACCACTGGGACACCTGAACTGTGGGAGAAGCAAATGGAGCTAGAGCCTGTCCTTAACTCTAAAGCCCACTGGGCTGTACTGCTGGAGTCATTGAAGTGGTGACAAGCTGAGCAAGCTAGGGCGAAAGCTGTGGCTGTGGGGCCCCAAGTGCTGTTACTACATGCTGCATAAATCCCATAAGCTGCTGATGCATCTGCTGCTGCTGGAGGATCTACTGCTGTCGCTGGAACTTGTCCTAACGAGCCTGAAACTGTGCAAAGTTTGTAGCTATCTCCTGAGCCTGTCGTGCCTGATCCTACTATATCCGCTCAAGAATAGCAATCAAGACAGGGTCCGTCTATGGTGCAGGTGGAGCAGAGCTGGAACTACCGGCCTCTACATCATGTCTGCATGGAGGCATATGAGGAATCGGCTGACAATCATTGTCCGAACTGTCACTGGACTCTATCACCTCCTGCTGTGCCTCAAGCTGCTCCTCCTCAGTAGCGGATATGCCTCTGATAATCTTGTCCTATTGAGCTACTGACTCTAGAACATCTGGACGACGGCTAGGCTGAGTAGGTGCCTATGGTGTGCTGTGCCTGATCCTCTATGCCATGTTATAAGCTAGAAACTCAGTGGTGGCACCCTTGTACTCTACAACCATCTCAGGGGTCCTAACCTGCATAGCCTTAAGCATCAAGAAAGTGATCCAATGTGCATATGGGAGCTGCCTGTGACCCTTGAAGCCCTCAGCCATAGTATCCTCCATCTCTAATAGAAGGAGGTCTCAAATGTCGAACAGGTCTGCTGCATCAGGGCATTGAGGAGCCAGAGCTATAGGCGAGTCAAACCCTCTCTGTATCCTAACCTGGGAAGTAGTGTCCTCCTAATGATAGCCTCTAGCACTCGAGCTGTAGGAGTAAGGTCACTAGGGTTCCTCCTTGACCCCTCACCAAAGGGCTCCTTAAAGCAATGGCGCACAAGATCTGTAGGGGGCACCATCCCTCCATGAGGACACTTGGGAGGCTCCTGCTATCCATAACATACCTCATGCAATCTGATAGGCTGCTCCTATAGCTTCAATTTCTCCCTAGCCCTAAAACTCATCACCCTATAGTCTCTACTGTTGAATGCAAAGTGTATGAAGTTATGCTGCGGGTCAACGTAGAGTGAAGCATAAAACTGCCGAACCCAAGATGGTACATACAGTTCAGTCTAGCCAATCAGATCTGTCAGCCCCAGCAAATATGATAAGTAGGGGCAGATATGCTCTCCAGCTGCTGCCACAATAGACTCTATACTACATACCCGCTGAGATCTGAACACTGCCCCACTGTTGAGATAAGCATTGTAGAAATCCTCCTACAGTGGCATGTAGAAACCCTCTGCTGCTCTCTCATCCCTCCTCGGAGGGAACCATACCTCAAACTCAACAAACCTCAGCTGCCGAACCAGCCTAGCCATGGCGGCCCTCAAGTCAAGATGTACCACTGGAGGCGGACCCTATGGTCTAGGTGGTGGGTGTGAACCCCTGCACTATGTAGCTGGCCTTGGTGGGACTGTAGCATTGGTACGACCAGAGTGGCGTAGCTAGGGTGCCTGCTCGGTCTCCTCGGCCTGCTGGCCCTCCTGAGTCTCCTGAGCTGGCTGAGGCTCTACTGGTGGGGGCTGCTGCTGTGGCTCCTACTGGGACTCCCCCTGAGGTTGAGGCTCCTCAATAGCCAGTCGATGTCCTGCCATCATGATAGTCCCAGGTGGACCACCATGATGACGCTTAGCCTCCTCAACTGCTACCCTCTATGCTGGTGTGAGCTACGGATCTACAATGACAACACCACTGCAAACACCACCTCTCTCGACATGCTCTGTGGCCTCAGTGACTGCTGCTACTCTCGCTGTCTCTGCGTTGGGGTACTTGCGCTTCTTAGATGTAACCTGCTTCATTGCCTTGCCTTTGGTTCCTGCGGGCAAGCAAGGCGGGGGCCTCCGATCATCATCTCCTAGACCACCCCCAACATTCTTTATGTGAGCCATCTGATCTGACAAGAAGATGAACTACTGCTGACAAAGATCAACTATCAAACTGACACTCCCGAGGCTTGGCCTCAATCCGTACTCACAAGCTTGGCTCTGAGTTAACTGACAACTGCCACAAGAACCTCAATGGCACCGACTCGCTACACGATGGAATAGATAGATATACAAATAAATACAATATATCTAATAGATACGAAAACCCTAGGAAGCAAGCAATGTAGGTATGAAATTGAAGCGATGGGCATGCTACCTGACGATCGGCGATCCAAGAAAAGAAGAGACGTCATGTGGGGAACCTCAGAACCGGCTAGGGTTGATCGAAAGCCCTGAATGCAATTTGAAACAGTGCTTTGCAATTGATCTAGGTCACAAGCAAAGCAAATTGAGAGCAAGGGTTTGGCCTTACCAACAAGGATGTAGGGCTAGGGCATGGCAGGTGTGGGCTTGGATGGCGCAACCATGGCGGTGGAGGCCAGGTAGGGCACGAGAACTGCGGCTGTGGTGGTGCTTGGAGGCTAGCTCGAGCACTGCTGGTGTGGCAGATCGGCACAGTGGAGGCACGGGTAGGCGTATGCGTGGTGGTGGGCGAACACGACGAGCGACTGCAATGGCACGCGACTGCGATGGTGCACGGTCGCGAAGCAGGGGCAAGCGCGGGCTGCACTCCGGCGACAAGGGTGCGCAGCGGTGTGGAACGAGGATGACTCATCGATTTGAGCATGGTGGTGCAGGGTTAGGTCAAATGGCATGAGATGAATCAGGTTATATGAGGGTCCCCCTCATGACAGAAACAGAAACAGAGATAAGAGACCTGATGTCGCATGAGATCTACTGACTGGATGCTTCGGTGGTAGCGACCGGACGCTACCACCCAGCGTTCGGTCGATTCCAGAGAGGTCCAATTCCTCTGGAATCGTGACCGAACGCGTCTGGTGGTCCATGACCGGACGCAGGCAGGGTTCGATCAGTTGCCTTCAATGCCATGTAGATCGACTGGACGCTGGAACCCTTCCAGACCAGATGCTCAAACACAGAGTCCGGTCACTCCTTCAGCTTCTGTTCACCTCCTATGAACTGACCGGATGCTGGACTGCAGAGTCCGGTGCAGCGTCCGATCACTCTTTTCTAGCAAATCTTCAAAGTTCCTTTGCACTGCCTGTTCCCAATCAAGTCCCAACATGAATAAGATCCAAATAAACACCAATTGGGACTGATATGAGTGACCTCTCTCAAACCCTCATATTTTTCAAAATATTTTGCCTTAGGCTATAATTCTTTTCAAGAAAATAGGCAGTAAGAGGGCAAATGGAACAAAACGACAAAACAACATCCATGCATATGTAGTACTTTGTAAGTAAATCTAGTTGCTTGTCAAGTTTGATCCAAGGTTAAGCTTCTTCACACGCTTTTCGGCGGTTATCTTAACCATGTTAGACAAGCCCTATGTGCATTGCCAAAAATTAAACATGTTGTATATTACAATGAGTGCAAGGGACAACACAAGCTCAATTTTTAGTGAAGTTGCTAAAGTCAAGTACATTGAGCTCATTCTGCAATCTACAAAATGTAGCCTCATCTAGTGGTTTAGTGAAGATATTCGCTAATTGATCTTCGGTTCTTACACCTTCTAGTGATATATTATTTTTAGCAACATGATCTCTTAGAAAGTGATGGCGGATATCTATGTGCTTGGTGCGAGAGTGTTGAACTGGATTATTTGTGAGTTTTACCACACTCTCATTGTCTCACAAAAGAGGCACCTTTTCTAGAACTACACCATATTCTAGCAAAGTTTGTTTCATGTATAGAATTTATGCACAACAAGCACCCGTGGCAATGTATTCCGCTTCAACGGTGGACAAGGCCACACTATTTTGTTTCTTGGAGAACCAAGACACAAGTGATCTACCAAGCAAATGGCACCCTCCGGATGTGCTCTTTCTATCAACTTTGCAACCGGCATAATCCGAATCGGAATAGCCGACTAATTCAAATATAGCTCCTTTGGGATACCAAAGGCCAATGCTTGGTATGTGCTTAAGGTACCTAAGGATTCTTTTTACGACAATTAAATGTGTTTCCTTAGGATTAGCTTGAAATCTAGCACACATAAACACACTAAACATGATGTTAGGTCTAGATGTGGTTAAATATAACAAGCTACCAATCATAGAACGGTAGAGTTTGATCAACCGGGTTACCTCCCTCATCTAGGTCGAGATGTCCATTGGTAGGCATTGATGTCTTGATTAGCTTACATTCATCCATCTTGAATCTCTTGAGAAGATCTTTTGTGTATTTCTCTTGAGAGATGAAGATGCCTTCTTTCATTTGCTTGACTTGAAAACCAAGAAAGAATGTAAGCTCACCAATCATGGACATCTCGAACTCCTTTGACATCAATTCACCAAATTCTTTGCATGAGTCTTCATTTGATGATCCAAAGATGATATCATCAACATATACTTGACAAATGAAGATATGCCCATCAAGTTTCTTGGTGAATAGTGTGGTGTCGACCTTCCCAATGGTGAAGCCCTTGTCAAGGAGAAAGTTCCGAAGGCGCTCATACCAAGCTCTTGGGGCTTGCTTAAGCCCATATTGTAACACCCTGGTGTTACATTATAATGTTTTGCTGAAACATTTCGTAAGCATCGGAATTATGTGCATTTGTGTATGATAGGCTTTATAATCAATGTTTGGCATTGAAACATTTTTACAAAACAGGAAAGCAAAGGTTATGTTTCGTGTCACATAACGTATTTATTATCTTAATCGAATTCTTGTTAAAACAAAATGTTATGAAACATTTTGCGAACGGCGATAAAAATGTGTGGTCAAAGACATGGATGGCTAGCGAGTATGCCCTGAGGGTCAGGTTTGGGATTCGATGTGAAACCATTCAAATCGACGTCCTCCGCATAAGTCTTTGAAGTGGTCAACAAAGCCATCTTTGGCATTAGTTGTAGAATAATTGGCTTAAGGAGTAGCACAATGTCGCGACTGTGGGTGATGGCTCGGTGTACCCCTTGTCACATCGAGCAATTAGCTTAGCGTTTGGAACATGGCATACGCATTTTCTAGCTGCTTTAAATATCATGCACGCCACCTGGCTGAGCTCTGGGCGTGGTCACCACCCCGGTTGGCTTGCAAGCGCGCTCTGCCACGCGGGCTAGAGCCCACTACCGTGCTTGGTTGCGCTTGCTACACCGTGCACGCGCATGACTTGCGCGCCCTGGCCACTGCCTCGCTGCTGCCCACCTACGACCGCTACCCCACTGCTACTCGCCTCTCCAACTGATGCATGCGCCCTGGCCATCGACCGTGCTTTGCCAGCGCCTTGCCCTGCCCTGCCCCGCCATGGCCGTTGTCGCCACCGGGTCCCGCATTCGTGTCGCCAGTGGCTACGCCAGTACCGTGCCTTGACTCCCATGGCTGCTTGTGTGTTGGACAATGGACTACTTTGCCGTCACCTCAACAACGCGTCGCGGTGTCCGTTGGCTGGTACTACCCGCTGCGGCGCCATGACGCATTTCATCGTTTGCTGCTGTGGCTGTGCGAACGACTGTCTGGAGCATGCCCTGAGGTTCCCCACGACCAGGCACATCGGTACTAAGCATTGACACCGCAGACGAGCCATGCTGTGCTAGGACCTCCCCTGTCTCTGCTGTCCCCTTGCCGTCGTGACGTTTTCTTCCAATTTGCCATAGTGGTTGCACCATGTTCCAATTGGCCTTGCCCGCAGCTCCGTTGGGCAGCTGGTCACCCATCCTACCCCTCATAGCTGCCTGTAGCTTAGTCTTATGCGCCAATTTTGAAGGGCCAAGCTTTCGGGTCCTTAAGACCAGGAGTGCCTGCACCGTCGGCTATCATCGCCACCAAAGCAGCTTAGTCAAATTCCTCACGCTACTAGCCTCCCCTTCAGTCAGTTGTCACCATGCTCACCACATCCTAGACCCTACCACCATAGTGCAGCCTGTGGCACGGCCGTGCCATTGCCATGCTCCGCTGCACTCATCGCGTGCACGTGACCAGCTCGGCCTGAGCCATCTCCGATCGTTTCTTCGTGTCTTCTAGTTCCATGGTGAGTCGCTGATACTCGTCCGCTCCTTGCTTTGTCCCGGCAGTGCTGATGTTCACCGAAATGGCATCACCATACTTGCAGGGTGCCCACTGTCGTGGTCCGAGCTCGCTGCGACGTCTCGGTGCGTGTGTCTCTGCCCTGCGATTTGTGTTCGCACGTAGGTGAGTGTTGGCTCTTTATTTTAGTAAGGGGAGGGCTAGGGTGGCTGACATAGACGTCTAGTGCCGTGCCGTCGCATCGGTGCACGCCCTGGATGGTTAGGGACTTCGCCGCGGTGAAGACGTAGAAGTCGGAGGGGGCTGTTGTAAAAGCGCAGACTGATTCAATAGTGACTTAGAGTTCGCTGCTATTCCGTTGTAGTTTGGGGGTGCCCATGCATAATCACCTTCGCGCACAGGCCATCACCGTCGTGGGCCGTTGGCCGGCTAGGCCGCGCCTCCGCGTGGGCCGCGTGCTGGCCTTCCATCGCGCGTGGGCTGGGTAACGCGTTGGATCGGGCCGTGCGTTGTGGGCCAGCAAAGGAGGTTTCGATTTTCATTATTTCCTAGAATTTGAAATGCTTATTTATTTCCTGTTATGAATCTAACTTTGATAAATCATAGTAAATTGTATAGTTGTCCAAAAATAGCGAAACTAAGTTTGTTAGGTTCGCTAAAATGTCATCTACCTGTTAGTACAGTTAGTTCACCATTAGCTGTTAGGATGGTAGGCTCATAAGATTGAAGTAGAAAGCTTAGCGGTATATCGATCTTTAATTGAGGGATTTGTTATGGTAAACCGACAATAGCTTTATCTTTGAAATTGTTACTGTAGTTTCCTTAGGTATTTATATACTTGCTGTAAAAGTGGTAACCATAGAGCGAGTCGTTTAATGGTGTAGTTATTATCCTTGCTTTTGAGTATGTATCGTAAACTAGCATTAGGAGTAGGAATATCCATAGTCACCGTAAGAATGTAGGACACATTCATACTTGTTAGTAGTGCTGGTACGTAGCTTAGACTTTAGTGGGTAAATCTCACTTAGTAATTTAATAAGGGTACTTTTGCATTGAGAATTATTGTTGCCATAGTGTTAATCATTGCATCGTCATTTCATGTAGATCACGAACAGGTAGACTTTATACCCGTCAGTGATCCAGAGTACGACGAGGTGATCGAGGAGTACGAGGAGGAGCTCTTTGCACAGGAGGGAGCCTAGGAGCCTATTGGTACTGACCTTGCTGACCCAGCACCTGCCCAAGGCAAGCCCCGATGCATAACCCCTATTTTTTTAAATGATCACTAAATATATTTATATGATATGCATTTACGTTATAGGCATTTTATGGAAGCTACATGCATAAATATATCCACCATGAGTCCTACTAGTATAGGTCGAGTAGTTGCTATGCTCAGAATGTCGGTAGCGTGAGTAACCTGTCGTTACTCGCAAATAGGTGCTTAAACTATGATATCATGATGAAATAATGGAAAGGAAAATGGTGATCGGACATGGATGTGGATTTGGTACTGGTGGGTGTGAGGGGTTGTGTCCTGCGACCAACAAGGCATAGCCCGATTACACTTTTTCCCTGTCTGTGTCAATTAAGGACCGATCGTTGCATATGACTCTAGGCAAGTCACAGATTATTGTCCCAAGCACATACTTGGGTATGGGCACAGGGAAGGCTTGCTACTCTCTTGTCGCAGATCCGACTCTTTTCGGACCGACTGATGGGAAGAGGAGGTGGTGGAGGTCCTTGCACCGCACTGAGTCCGGGACTCAGAGGCGGGGGCTTGGAGTCCAAGTTTGGACGGGGACCTAGACACCTGGGATAGGAGAGTGGTGGGTTAGTCCTGCTTGTGCTTGGGGCACAAGCGGGGCGTGTGTCTTCAGGGCACCCAGCTGGGCACATTGATTCGCGAATCGCTGGGTTATCCGGTATGGCTTGTCTGCGGTTTAGCACTGTAGTAAGAACTAGAAGTGGAAAAAGAGAAGGAACAGTATCGATTGCTCAACTCTTGCTTGAAAGTAGAATAGGTGCTTATATAGATTGACTAGATAAAAACTTAATATGGCTAATGATAATAATGTATCAATAAGGACTCACTATTAGTATTGCTTTTTTCTAAAAGAGAACTAGCAAACCATAAAGCCTAGCATATTCCTTGGAGTCAAGAAAGTATTCCCACTATCGGATAAGTCTTGCGAGTACATTGTGTACTCAGGGTTTATTTACCCCTATGCAGGTGACGCTTGAGGAGTTCCTTGTGTGGAGGAACCATCTGGTGGGCTCAGACGGAATCCTTGTTATCTTATCGCTAGATGTTATCTTATAATATTCCGCTGTTTATCATTCCGCACTCTATATTTGGTATTGTAATAATATACTTTTCAAGAAACTCTAATGTATGAGATGGACTTGTGTTGTAACTCGTTTTCATTATTGGATCCTTGGGAAAAATGTGGATCTTTTGGGTTCTCCCTTGGGGTGTGCCCGACGGATACCGCTCGCTGTAGTTACTTTCGAGGTGCTTAGTGTCTGATGGAAGACGAGCGCCTCCATAAGTATGCTATTTTGGGTGGTTCTGCCACAGTTGGTACTAGAGCCAATAATGGTCACGAGTTCCTCACTCTTTTACAAAACTAAAAGTTGACCAACAAAAGTTTTGCAAAAACTAGGATGCGATTAAGTTAAGTATAAGCCCTAGCTATATGGTATATCTAGGATAGCGGCACTGGTTTTATCTAATCAGTTTCTGTAGGTACACTGACTTACGTGACGTAAGAAATCGCTTAGTATACGGAAAGTGAGTGTGCGATGTGCCGAAAATTTTACAAACGCCGCTATATTCCGGCTTGAGTGAACATATAGGTCGAAGCATGCATCATATTATAGCATCTTACTTGAACTAGGAATCCCCCTTCATGTATAATGAAAGTAGTAAATTGGTAGAACTAACTTAATGAATGCTTTAATAAATGTGCTGCCATCTCTTTAATCCCTGGATTCTGATCGAAAGGTGTCCTAATGGATGGTTCGTCTCTCTTATAGATGAATCTGAGGTCTGGATGTGGGAGCACCAGATCGGGAGCGGCCAATGAGGGCCATGGTGATAGTGCTCGGGCCTTTGAGCATGGCAACGAGGGAGCTCGTGAGGTTCCACCTTTGGTTCCTCAGCCTTTTCTACCGCCGCCACCGCCTCCGCCGCTGCCTACCACGGAGGTCATGGTGGAGTTGTTGGCTGCTCGTCAGGAGTTAGCCGCTGCTCATCAGGAGACAGCTCGTGCCATGGAGATTATGGCATAGGCCATCGCGGGTCTCACCTGTGGAGGTCCCAGAGGCAACGGTGGGAATGGGGGTGGTGCTCGTCGTCCTGAGGGACAGTCCTCTTACCAGGACTTCCTCAAGACCCACCCGCCCACGTTCACACCATCGGATGATCCGTTGGAGGCGGAGCACTAGCTTCGCATGCTGGAGCAGAAGTTTTGGCTGCTCGGAGTGGCCAACGAGCAGAAGATACACTTTGCAGTCCCAACAACTTTTGGGGTCCATAGGTGCCTGGTGGGAGACTTTCTAGGCCACGGAGCTGCCGGATCACCCGGCAATGTGGCAGGAGTTCTCCACCGCCTTCCATGAGTTCTTCATACCTACTAGTGTTATCCACCAGAAGGTGACCGAGTTCATGGAGCTACGTCAGGGGAGCAGGATGGTAATGGAGTATGTGACCTAGTTTAACCACTTGGCTCAGTATGCTAGTAGTCAGGTGGACACGAATGACAAGAAGAGGGATTGCTTCTTTCGCGGTCTCACTCCTGCTCTTCAGGAGAAACTATACCTAGAGAACTATCTGACCTTTGGGGCACTGATGAATGCCGCCATTGCTCTTAAGGGTTTTCAGTGGGCATCTCAGGCGGATTGGAAGTGGAAGTGGGTGGTGGCTGGATCCTCCAGCCATCCCCATACTTAGAAGGTGTAGATTATTAGGTGGGGGCCCTATCAACCATCCGGTGGGCCTCCGTACTGGTCACCCCAGCAGACATCATAGACTTCCGCTACTCAGTATAAGGCACCTCAGTAGCAGGTGCAGCCCCAACAGACTTAGAGATAGCAGGTCCCACCTCGTTAGGGATTCGGGAACAAGCCTGGTGCTTGTTTCAAGTGTGGCAAGGATGGCCACTATGCTAGGGAGTGTCCTCAGCAGCAGGCAACTCAGTCGTCTTAGCCATCTGCAAATTCTAGGCTTATTAAGAGGACTTTCATCAAGAGGAAGGTGCCCAGCAGATCTAGTCAGGTGCACTTCACGGATGCTCAGCAAGCTATGCAGCAGGAGACAGTTATGGCTAGTATGTTTACCATCAAATCCCATCTAGCTTTGGTGTTGTTTGATTCTGGTGCATCACATTCCTTTATGAGCATGGGGTTTGTAGAGTGGCACAACTTATCACTATTGGCTATATCGTATGTCCTATAAGATCCGTACTGCAGGTTCTTAGATGTTCATCAACACCCACACGGATACAGTAAGTTTGGTATTAGCCACCCACACTTACCGTCTATAGTTCATGATAATGCCTGGGCAAGGCATTGATGCTATTCTTAGAATGAACTGGTTACAGGTGTATGGGGTAGTATTGGATATGAAGAGAAGAAGTGTAGAGTTATGGCTTCTTTCTTCTGAGGATAGCATGTCTCTCATCATACCCTCAGAACTGGTCTTACCTATTGCTGCCCATGCTGAAGCCATTCCTGATCTTACCTCCATTCCAGTAGTATGTGAGTTTCCAGATGTTTTCCTTGAAGATCTTCCTAGATTGCCACCGGACCGTGAGGTAGAATTCTCCATTGAGCTTGAGCCTGGTACTGCTCCTATCTCTAGGCATCCGTATCGCATGGCTCTGAGAGAACTAGCAGAAATAAAGAAGCAACTGGAGGAGTTGATGGACAAGGGTTTCATCCGCCCAAGTTCTTCACCATGGGGTTGTCCAGCGATTTTCGTGAAGAAGGATGGTACTCTATGGATGTGTGTGGATTACCGCCCCCTCAATACGGTAACAGTTAAGAACAAGTATCCTTTGCCCCGCATAGATACTTTGTTTGATCAGTTTGCTAGTGCCAAGGTGTTCTCGAAAATAGATCTCCGATCGGGCTACTATCAGATCAAGATCAGGCCATAGGATATACCAAGGACAGCTTTCTCTACTAGGTATGGGTTGTATGAGTACCTAGTGATGTCTTTCGGTCTCACCAATGCCCCAGCTTTCTTCATGTACCTGATGAACTCAGTCTTCATGCCGGAGTTGGATAAGTTTGTGGTAGTGTTCATTGATGACATTTTGATCTACTCCAAGAATGATGAAGAGCATACCTATCACCTCCGGATAGTCCTGACTTGACTTAGAGAGCACCAGCTGTATGCTAAATTCAGCAAGTGTGAGTTTTGGCTTGATCGAGTGTAGTTTTAGGGACATGTGTTGACACCTGAGGGCGTTTCTGTGGATCCCGGCAAGGTGCAAGATGTATTAGATTGGAAGTCTCCTAGATCTGTACACCAGATCCGTTAGTTCCTTGGATTAGCTGGATACTATCGTCATTTCATCCCTGATTTCTCTAAGATAGCCCAGCCCATGACTAAGCTGCTCCTGAAGGCTTTTCTAACCACTGCTCCTATATTGGCTCAACCTGATATTGAGAGGCCCTTTGATGTTTACTGTGATGCCTCGAAGATGGGATTGGGGTGTGTGCTTATGCAAGAGGGGCGTGTGATAGCTTATGCTTCGCGCCAACTAAAGAAGCACGAGGTGAACTACCCTACCCATGACTTAGAGCTAGCTGCTGTAGTTCACTTTCTGAAGATTTGGAGGCATTATTTGTTGGGCAACAAAGTGCATATCTTCACTGACCATAAGAGCCTTAAGTATATTTTCACTCAGCCTGAGTTGAACATGAGGCAAAGGAGATGGTTAGAGTTGATCAAGAATTATAATTTGGATGTCCACTATCATCCAGAAAAAGCCAATGTGGTAGCTGATGCCTTAAGTCGTAAGTTGCATCAGGTTGAGGAAATACCCTTGTCACTTCACCACACAGAGGTGCTAGCTCAGATTGCTTTGACCTCAGAGCTGCTGGAGTAAATTATTTGGGAACAAAAGGAAGACCCCAAAGAGATTCCTCACATCAAGAAGTTGCTAGCTGAAGGGCGTGGACCTCATTTTAGCATTAATGAGCTAGGAGTCGTGAGATACAAGAATAGACTGGTGGTTTCATCTAATGACGAGCTAAAAAGAAAGATTTTAAAAGAAGCCCATCATTCCAAGCTGTCTATCCACCCTAGTAGCAACAAGATGTACCATGATCTATGCCAACTATACTAGTGGTCTTACATGAAGCAAGATATCACCTAGTTCATTGCAGAGTGTGACACTTGTGGTAGAATCAAGGCAGATCATATGCGTACTCCTGGATATCTGTAGCCCTTGCCCATTCCTGTTTGGAAATGGGAGGATAATTCTCTGGATTTCATTGTGGGTTTACCCCGCACCTCCTCTAGCTTTGATTCTATTTGGGTCATTATGGACCGTCTCACCAAGTCTGCCCACTTTCTTCTGGTGGACACTAGATACAATGCCAAGAAGTATGCGGAGTTATACTTTGATCGGATTGTGACCCTACATGGAGTTCCTCTCACCATAATCTCTGATAGAGGGTCAGTTTTTGTCTCTCGTTTCTAGGAGAAACTCTAGGAGTGTTTGGGTACTCGTCTTCTTAGAAGCTCAGCATACCACCCACAGACTGATGGTCAGAATGAAAGGGTGAACTAGGTGCTCGAGGATATGCTACGGGCTTGTACAATCTCTTTTCCTGAGAGGTGGGATCAGTGTTTGAAGCTGGCTGAATTTTCTTATAATAACAGCTATCAAGAGAGTATCCGTATGGCACCATTTGAAGCTTTATATGGACAGAAGTGTAGGACGCCACTAAACTGGGTTGAAGTAGGAGACCGTGGGTACTTCAGGCCTGATTTCATAAAGGAGGCTCAATAGAAAGTAAATATAATTCGTGAACACTTGAAGTCGGCTTAGAGTCGTCAGAAGGCTTACGCAGACAAGCAAAGAAGACCTTTAGAATTTGCAAGCTAGAGATTATGTGTATCTCAAGGTATCTCCTATGAGAGGGGTACATCAGTTTGGTGTCCACTGGCAAGTTAGCCCCTCGGTATGTGGGTCCATACAAGGTGTTGCAGCAGTGTGGTCCCGTTACTTATCGTCTCGAACTCCTTGAAATTCTCTTGGTAGTTCATAATGTATTTCACGTCTCGTAACTGAAGAAATGCCTATGAGTTCCTAAAGAATCTGTAGAAATAGGACTCTCCGCTTCAACCTGATCTGTCTTATGTGGAGCATCCTATAAAAATTTTGGATGAGAAGGAGAGAGTGACCAGGAATAGGGTGATAAAGTTTTACAAGGTACAATGGCAAAGCCATTCAGAGGACGAATCCACCTAGGAGCAAGAGAGCTACTTATCAAAGCATTACCCCCACCTCCTCTCTGGATCAGATAGTTAGTTTTGCGCCGAATGTACTCCCAACCTCTTTCTCACACTAGGCACATGAAATCTCGGGTCGAGATTTTGTTTTAGGGGGGTAGATTTGTAACACCCTGGTGTTACATTGTAATGTTTTGCTGAAACATTTTGTAAGCATCAGAATTATGTGCATTTGTGTATGATAGGCTTTATAATCAATGTTTGGCATTGAAACATTTTAACGAAATAGGAAAGCAAAGGTTATGTTTCATGTCACATAACGTATTTATTATCTTAATTGAATTCTTGTTAAAACAAAATGTTATGAAATGTTTTGCGAACGGCAATAAAAATGTGCGGTCGAAGACATGGATGGCTAGCGAGTACGCCCTGAGGGTCGGGTTTGGGATTCGACGTGAAACCATTCAAATCGACGTCCTCCAGCGTAAGTCTTTGAAGTGGTCGACGAAGCCATCTTTGGCATTAGTTGTAGAACAATTGGCTTAAGGAGTAGCGTAATGTCGCGACTGTGGGTGATGGCTTGGTGTACCCCTTGTCGCATCGAGCAATTAGCTTAGTGTTTGGAACATGGCGTACGCATTTTCTAGCTGCTTTAAATATCGTGCACGCCACCTAGCTGAGCTCTGGGCATGGTCACCACCCCGGTTGGCTTGCCAGCGCGCTCTGCCATGCAGGCTAGAGCCCACTGCCACGCCCAGTTGCGCTCGCTGCGCTGTGCACACGCATGACTTGCGTGCCCTAGCCACTGCCTTGCTACTACCTACCTACGACCGCTGCCCTGCTGCTGCTCGCCTCTCCAGCTGACATGTGTGCCCTAGCTGCCGACCGTGCTCTGCCAGTGCCTTGCCCTGCCCCACCGTGGCCGTTGTCGCCACTGGGTCCCGCGTTTGCGTCACCAGCGGCTACGCCGGTACCGTGCCTTGACTCCCTTGGCTGCTTGTGTGCTGGACAATGGCCTGCTTTGCTGTCACCTCGACATTGCGTCATGGTGTCCGTTGGCTAGTACTACCCGCTATGGTGCCATGACGCGTTTCGTCGTTTGCTACATCGGCCGTGCGAACGGCTGTCTAGAGCATGCCCTGAGGTTCCCCATGACCAGGCACATCGGTACTGAGCGTTGACGCCGCAGATGAGCCATGCCATGCTAGGACCTCCCCTATCTCTAATGTCCCCTTGCCGCCATGACGTTTTCTTCCAATTCGCTGTAGTGGTTGCCCCACGTTCCAATTGGCCTTGCCCTCAGCTCCGTTGGGCAGCTGGCCGCCCATCCTGCCCCTCATAGCCGCCTATAGCTCAGTCCTGTGCGCCAATTTTGAAGGGCCAAGCTTTCGGGTCCTTAAGACCAGGAGTGCCTGCGCCGTCGGCTATCATCGCCACCAAAGCAGCTCAGTCAAATTCCTCACGCTACTAGCCTCCCCTTCAGTCAGTTGTCACCATGCTCACCACATCCTAGACCCTACTGCCGTAGTGCAGCCTGTGGCGCGGCCGTGCCATTACCGTACTCTGCTGCACTCATCGCGCGCACGTGGCCGGCTCGGCCTGAGCCATCTCCGATCGTTTCTTTGCGTCTTCCTAGTTCCGTGGTGAGTCGCTGGTACTCGTTCGCTCCTTGCTTTGTCCCAACAGTGCTAATGTTCACTGGAACGGCATCGCCATACTTGCAGGGTGCCCACCGTCGTGGTCCGAGCTCGCTGCGACATCTCGGTGTGTGTGTCTCTGCCCTGCGATTTGCGTTCGCACGTAGGTGAGTGTCGGCTCTTTATTTTTGTAAGGGGAGGGCTGGGGTGGCCGACATAGACGTCCAGTGCCACACCGTCGCACCGGTGCGTGCCCTAGATGGTCAGGGACTTCGCTACGGTGAAGACGTAGAAGTCGGAGGGTGCTGTTGTAAAAGCGTAGACTGATTCAATAGTGACTTAGAGTTCGCTGCTATTCCATTGTAGTTCGGGGGTGCCCGTGCATAATCGCCTTCGTGCATAGGCCGTCACCATCATGGGCCGTTGGCCGGCTAGGCCACGCCTCTGCGTGGGCCGTGTGCTAGCCTTCTATCGTGCGCAGGCTGGGTAACGCGTTGGATCGGGCCACGCGTTGTGGGCCGGCAAAGGAGGTTTCGATTTTCATTATTTCCTAGAATTTGAAATGCTTATTTATTTCCTATTATGAATCCAACTTCGATAAATCGTAGTAAATTGCATGGTTGTCCAAAAATAGCGAAACTAAGTTTGTTAGGTTCGCAAAAATGTCATCTACCTATTAGTACAGTTAGTTCACCATTAGGTGTTAGGATGGTAGGCTCATAAGATTGAAGTAGAAAGCTTAGCGGTATATCGATCTTTAATTGCAGGATTTGTTGTGGTAAACCGACAATAGCTTTAGCTTTGAAATCGTTACAGTAGGTTCCTTAGGTATTTATATACTTGCTGTAAAAGTGGTAACCATTAGAGCGAGTCGTTTAATGGTGTAGTTATTATCCTTGCTTTCGAGTATGTATCGTAAACTGGCATTAGGAGTAGGAATATCCATAGTCACCATAAGAATGTAGGACACGTTCATACTTATTAGTAGTGCTGGTACGTAGCTTAGACTTTAGTGGGTAAATCTCACTTAGTAATTTAATAAGGGTACTTTTGCATTGAGAATTGCTGTTGCCATAGTGTTAATAATTGCATCATCATTTCATGTAGGTCACGAATAGGTAGACTTCGTACCCGTCGATGATCCGGAGTACGACGAGGTGATCGAGGAGTATGAGGAGGAGCTCTTTGCATAGGAGGGAGCCCAGGAGCCTGTTGGTACTGACCTTGCTGACCCGGCACCTGCCCAAGGCAAGCCCCGGTGCATAACCCCTATTTTTCTAAAATGATCACTAAATATATTTATATGATATGCATTTATGTTACAGGCATTTTATGGAAGCTACATGCATAAATATATCCACCATGAGTCCTACTAGTACAGGTCGAGTAGTTGCTATGCTCAGAATGTCGGTAGCGTGAGTAACCTGTTGTTACTCGCAAATAGGTGCTTAAACTATGATATCATGATGAAATAATGGAAAGGAAAATGGTGATCGGACAGGGATGTGGATTTGGTACTGGTGGGTGTGAGGGGTTGTGTCCTGCGGCCAATAGGGCATAGCCTGGTTACACTTTTTCCCTGTCTGTGTCAATTAAGGACCAGTCGTTGCATATGACTCTAGGCAAGTCACAGATTATTGTCCTGAGCACATACTTGGGTATGGGCGCTGGGAAGGCTTGCTACTCTCTTGTCACGGATCTAGCTCTTTTTGGATCGACTGATGGGAAGAGGAGGTGGTGGAGGTCCTTGCACCGCACTGAGTCCGGGACTCAGAGGCAGGGGCTTGGAGTCCAAGTTTGGATGGGGACCTGGACACCCGGGACAGGAGAGTGGTGGGTTAGTCCTGCTTGTGCCTGGGGCACAAGCGGGGCGTGTGTCTTCAGGGCACCCAGCTGGGCACATTAATTCGCGAATCGCCGGGTTATCCAGGTACGGCTTGTCTGCGGTTTAGCACCAGTAGTAAGAACTAGAAGTGGAAAAAGAGAAGGAACAGTATCGATTGCTCAACTCTTGCTTGAAAGTAGAACAGGTGCTTATATAGATTGACTAGATGAAAACTTAATATGGCTAATGATAATAATGTATCAATAAGGACTCACTATTAGTATTGCTTTTTTCTAAAAGAGAACCAGCAAACCATAAAGCCTAGCATATTCCTTGGAGTCGGGAAAGTATTCTCACTATCGGATAAGTCGTGCGAGTACATTGTATACTCAGGGTTTATTTACCCCTATGCAGGTGACGCTTGAGGAGTTCCTTGTGTGGAGGAACCATCTGGTGGGCTCAGACGGAATCCTTGTTATCTTATCGCTAGATGTTATCTTATAATATTCCGCTGTTTATCATTCCACACTCTGTATTTGGTATTGTAATAATGTACTTTTCAAGAAACTCTAATGTATGAGATGGACTTGTGTTGTAACTCGTTTTCATTATTGGATCCTTGGAAAAAATGTGGATCTTTTGGGTTCTCCCTTGGGGTGTGCCCGACGGATACCGCTCGCTGTAGTTACTTTCGGGGTGCTTAGTGTTTGATGGAAGACGAGCGCCTCCATAAGTACGCTATTTCGGGTGGATTCTGCCACACATATAGTGCCTTGGACAACCTATAAACATGATTAGGATATCTAGGGATCTTCAAACGTAGGAGGTTGATCAACATAGACTAGTTCATTAATAACGCCATTTAAAAATGCACTTTTCACATCCATTTGATATAGTTTCATTTCATGATGTGATGCATATGCAAGAAGGATACGGATGGCTTCTAATCTTGCAACCGGTGCAAAGGTCTCTCCAAAATCCAAACCATCAACTCGAGAGAACCCCTTTGCAACTAGTCTTGCCTTGTTCCTCACAACAACACCTTGATCATCTTGCTTGTTGCGGAACACCTACTTTATTCCAATAACTCTTGCACCTTTTGGTCGCTCTTCAAGAGTCCAAACTTCATTGCGAGTGAAGTTATTCAACTCTTCATGCATGGCATTGATCCAATCCAGATCTTTAAGAGCTTCTTCTACCTTAGTAGGCTCATAGCAAGAGACAAAAGAGTGATGAGCAATAAATGAAGTAACTTTTTGAGATCGAGTCATTACACCCTTTGATGGACTTCCTATGATGAGATCTTGTGGATGATCTTGTAGGAGAGGTGTATTTCTTCTATTGACCACTTGAGGAGGAGGTTGTGGAGCATCAACATCTTGTGCTTGTACCACCATTTGCTCATGAGAGATATGAGTATCTTCATTTTCTACTCTCCCTATCTTTTTCACCATCTTGTGGCACACTTGATGAAGAAGGTTGATCAATGACTTGTACATCATCTTCATTATCTTTTGGCTTGATGTCTCCCACCAGGAATATTCTTCATAGCCTCCCTCAATGGTTCATCACCTACATCATCAAGATTCTTATGTGCTCCTTGGGAGCCGTTAGATTCATCAAATTCCACATCATATGTTTCTTCAACCAAGCCTGGTGGCATGATTAAATACTCTATATGCTTTGGACTTTGATGAGTAACCAACAAGAAAACCAATATCACAATATCTTTGGAACTTCCCTAGGTGTTACCACTTCTTGTAGATGTAGCATTTGCAACCAAACACCCTAAAGAAGGATACGTCCGGCTTCTTCCCATTGAGCAACTCATAAGGTGTCTTGCCAAAGAACTTTTGAAGGAATATGCGGTTGGATGCATAACATGCGGTGTTGATTGCTTCTGCCCATAGAGCTTCGAGGGTGTTGTATTCATCAAGCATAGTTCTTGCAAGAGTGATCAAAGTCTAGTTCTTCCTCTCAACTACACCATTTTGTTGAGGAGTATAAGTTGCGGAGACTTCATGCTTGATCCCAACTTCATCACAATAAGCTTCAATGTTTTTGTTGTCAAATTCTTTTCCATTGTCACTTCTTATCTTCTTGAGCTTCACTTCAAATTCATTTTGAGTTCTCTTGGCAAACTTCTTGAAGCAAGATGCAACTTCGGATTTATCATGAAGGAAGAATACCCATGTATACCTTAAATAGTCATCAACAATCACAAGACAATAGAGATTCCCTTCCAAACTCTTGTATGTTGTTGGTCTAAATAAATCCATGTGTAGGAGTTCTAGCACTCTTGTGGTTGACATAAAAGCTTTGGTTGGATGAGTATTTGCAACTTGCTTGCCGGCTTGACATGCACTACAAAGCTTGTCCTTTTCAAACTTCACATCCTTCAACCCTCTCACCAAATCATTCTTCATAAGCTTCTTGAGTGAGCTCATCCCAACATGAGCAAGTCTTCTATGCCATAGCCACCCAAGTATTGTTTTGGTGAATAGACAAGTCTTTAAATTTGCATCTTCAGAGGTGAAGTCCACTAGATATAAGTTGTTGTATCTAAATTCATTGAATATCACTTGATTGTCATCTACCTTGGATACAACAAGTTATCTCCAAATGTGCATTGGAAGCATTGGAAGTTGAAGCATTGGAAGCCAAGATCACACTAATTGTCCAATGGATAGCAAGTTGAAGCTCAATGAAGCAACATAGAGCACATTGGAGATGGAATGATCATTTGATATTGCCACTTTGCCCAATCCATTAACCTTGCCCTTTGAGTTATCTCTAAATGTTATTTTCTCTTATCCATCTACCTCTTCATCTAGTGAGGTGAACATATGAGGATCACCGGTCATATGTTGAGTGCAACCACTATCAATAACCCAATAACTTCCACCGGTCTTGTAGTTCACCTACACATAAGAGATTCAAGCTTTAGGAATCTAAACTTGTTGAGGGCCCTTCACCTTCTCAACAAGTGACTTAGCCACCCAAATCTTCTTAGGCCTATTCTTGTTAGGGGGTCCTAAGAACATGGCTTTCATCTTTCCACTAGAGTCCTTTCTAAGCATGTAGTGAGCATTGAAGGCAAAAGGGTCTAGCATGCTTAGGCAAGGGTTGTGGCGGTGGAGTTTGGCACTCATAAGCAAAGTGGCCTTCTTGTCCACACTCAAAACATCTCTTTGGCTTTGGCTTTGATTGTTGTTGTTGAACTTGAGCCTTCTTCTTCTCTAAACTTGCCATATATCCAATGCCACTTCTATCCATCTTCATGACAGTGTTCATGAGTAGCTCACTTTGGAGGTGCTTGCCTCTAGCAAACTTGCTCAACCCAATCTTGAGATGCTCTTTCTCTAACTTGAGCTTCTTATTTTCTTCCTTTAGAGCATCGTCTTTCTTCTCTTCCTTGAGCTTCTTGCTTTCTTCTTTGAGCTTCTCATTCTCAAGGATCAACTCTTTGTCATGATCAAGAGTTTCTAGCACAATGGTGTTGTGGCTTTTCATTTCTTCAAGATCTTTCATGAGCTTTTCATTTGTGTTCTTGAGCTTGACATATTCATCATAGTCATTGCACTCAACCACTTGCTTGCCTTTGACACTAGATCCTTGCTCAATGCTCTCATCAATCAAATCATCACATGATGTAGCTATATCAATCTTAACAACATGGTTAGTAGCATCATATGGCTCATTTGGTAAAAATTCTTGAGCAATAACAAGAGTATCATGATTGATCTTAAGAGTTATATACTCATCTTTTAGCTTGTTGTGGCTAGTGATGAGATCATTGTGCACCCACTCAAGTTTATCATGTTTATCTTTAAGCTCTTTCTTAGAAGATTTGAGCTCCTTGAGTTTGGATGATATAGCATCATTAGTTTCTCTAAGCTCATCATTAGCCTTTTCCAATGTATCGCACTTTGCTAAGAGTGAATCATTTTTAGCATCAAGCTTCTCATTTTTAGCTCTACTCTTTCTAATGATCTTAGTGTATTTTCTTAGTATTTTGACAAGATCATCATCTGAAGGTGAATCATCATCATCGCTATCACTATCATCATCGCTAGCTTGCTCATCATCACTACTATCATCATTATTAGTTACCTTGCATTCACCCTTGGCCATAAGGCATAGGTGTGTAGAGGATGATGGCGATGGTGGTGGTGAAGATGGAAGATCAATAGCAATGGCGGCCACCTTCTCATTGTCACTATCATCATCGGATGATCCACTAGATGAATCAATGTCCGTGAGCCAATCACCGACGATGTAGGCCTTTCCACTCTTCTTCTTGTGGAAGTCCCTCTTTTTGCCATCTCTCTTCTTGTATGGCTTGTTCTTCTTCTTCTCATCTTCATCTTCATCTTCATTACTTGAGTCATCTTTCTTGCCCTTGTTCTTGTTCTTGAACTTATCCTTCTTGGGCTTGGGGCATTGATGTGCTAGATGACCAAGTTCACCACAATTGAAGCAATCCATTTCAAAGATTGGCTTTCTTCTAGAGCTTGTGAAGAACTTCTTCTTCTTGCCGTCGAACTTGATGCCACTCTTGTTTAGCTTCTTTAGCATCTTGGCGGCTTTCTTCACCATGAGAGCAAGGTTTTCATCTTCATCTTCTTCATCACTTGAGCTCTCATACTCAAGTCTTGCTTTGCCCTTGTCTTGGCTAGCTTTGAATGCTAAGTCCTTCTTTTTCTTCTTGGTAGAGGATGAGCCATCTTATGGCGTGATGTGCATGTACATCTCATGAGCATTGATCTTTCCTAAGATTTGTGTCGGTGTAGCGGTGGAAAGATCACCTTGGTGTAGCACGGTCACAATATGCCCATATTTGTCAATGGGGAGGACACTCAAGATCTTTCTCACAACGTCGGATGGTGACATTTGAGTAAGTCCAAGCCCATTGACTTCCTCTACAAGAACATTCAAACATGAATACATCTCATTAGCACATTCTTTGGGAAGCATCTCAAATGAATTTAGCTTTTTAATCACAAGATGATAGCGTTCCTCACGCTCACTCTTAGTTCCCTCATGAAGCGCACAAACAGTCCGACCATAGTGCATGGGCAGTCTTTGTGGTTCCTTACACGGTTGAACACATCTTTGCAAAGGCCTCTAAAGATGGTGTTGCTGAGCCTTTGCATTCCATTTTTCATATTAACCTCATCGCCTAGTAGGTTAGTAGCATCCTGAGGTTTTGGGAAGCCTTGTGAGGTGGCTCTAAGAATACCAACGTCTAGAGCTTCTAAGTATGCCTCTATGCGGATTTTCCAATATGGAAAGTCATCCCCCTCAAAGATAGGAGGAGGTCCATCCCCGTGAGACATCTTGCTCTAAGTGGTTAAGCTTAAAAATGTGAGCACGAGGCTTTGATACCAATTGAAAGGATCAAGATACCCAAGAGGGGGGGGGTGAATTGGGCTAATTCTAAATTTTCTTGCAATAATTAAATCCTACGGTTAGCCCTAATTAACCCCTTGTGCCTAGAAAAGTGTTTCTATTACTCTAACGCACAACAGACTTGCAACTTATGTTCCAAACTTACTCTAGTATGGCAATTCTATGAATGTAAAGACAAGTATTGAATTGCTCAAAGTAAATGCTCAAAGTAAATAGAGAGAGAGGAACGCGGCGATGTTTTGCTGAGTTATCAGAGAGTCACCACTTCCCCACTAGTCCTCGTTGGAGCACCTGCACAAGGGTGTAGCTCCCCCTTGATCCGCGTAAGGATCAAGTGCTCTCTACGGGTTGATTCTTCAACACTCCTATCGCAGGCGAATCACCCAAAACCGCTCATAACTTGAGTTGGGTCACCCACAAGCTCCGTCGGGTGATCACCAAGCTCCTAATCACCACCAAGCCATCTAGATGATGGCGATCACCAAGAGTAATAAGCACGAACTCTCACTTGACCACGCTGAAGCCTAATGAGAACGGTGGATGCACTACTTTGCTACTCTTGATTCACTAATGAGGCTACTCTCTTGGATTCATGAATCTCAATCACCTCACTAGGACCTTGCTCTTTTTGGCACTCACAAACATGTTTCTCAGCTATTGGAATGAGCAAAAGTGACTCCACACATGAGTGGAGCTTCTATTTATAAGGCAGCCTAAAAAATGAACTGTTATGAGCTTCTACGGGGTGATCGGACGCTCCGGTCAGTTCAACCTGCATTCTAGTGATAAAGTGTTGACTAGACACTGGCAGGGTCCAATCACCACTGACCAGACGTGTCCAGTCGCATTAAACCCTCACTGGAACCTTACTGTACTCGACCGGATGCTGAACCCCCAGGGTCCGGTCAGTACTGACCGAACGCGTTCGGTCGCAGATTCCCTTCTCTAGAATCTTACTGGAGTCGACTAGATGTTGGGCATCAGTGTCTGGTCATTTGACCTCTCCAGCGTTCGGTCACACCGAACACAGTCCCTTGATCAAATGAACTGACCGGACCCTACGGCCAGCGTCCGGTCGCACCGAAGCCAGCGTCCGATCAGCATTTGACCCTCCATTCACTTCTAACTCTCGATCAAATGTGAATGAAGTTTGCTCCAATGGATCTTAGGCATATTGAGGAGCTACCAAGTGCTAGTTTTAACAAGTGTGCACCACACCTAACTCACTAGACTCACCTAGGTCAAGCTACCCATCCATACCCCCCTTAATAGTACGGCCAAAGGAAAAATAAAGTCCTAAACTACTCTAAGTATCTCTCCAACTCTAATCGACACTTAGAACTAGTCATTCTTAACCTTGTCGTCCATCCTTTAAAAACCGAAATGATTTCCATCGTAGGGGCATGACAACCTTGATTGCCCAATTGATCTCCATTACCATGACCTAACTTAATTACCTCTAGCAAAACACACGTTAGTCATAGTAATCTTGTATTGTCATTAATCATCGAAACCCAATAAGGGGCCTAGATGCTTTCATGCACGAAAATGTAAAGTGAAAATGTGAAGACTAGGAGAGGTGAGGTAACCTTCGCTTATAGTTCTGTGGAGGCCACCCCTTTACAATTATATGTAAAACCTACGCAAATTATCAATGTTCTAGCTGTGAGTCATTGTTTTACCTTCGTCGTCTGTCAGGTAGAATGACCCTAGTCTTCCAGCGGCCTTCGCCATGTATGGACCATCCCATTTAGGTTGGAGCTTTCCTACGTTGGTCGCATTGGGCTTCCTTCTTAGGACTAGGTCTCCGTCTTGAATGAGCTTTCTGATTACTTGGCTGTCTCTCCACTTTCTAGTTTGTTCTTGATATTTGGTGATGTTTCCTACTACTTCCAATCTTGTGCCTTCATTTGTTTCTTTGGAGTATTCTTCATCTGCTGCCAAAGCCTGCTTCATCACCCAGAGGCTCTGATGCTTAACCTCCTCGGGTAGCATTGCTTCTTCACTGTATAGGAGCTTGAATGGTGTAGAGCTTGTCGTCCTAGAAGTTGTGGTGCTATGGGACCACACTACCTTTGACAATTCTTCTACCCACTTGCCTTTGTGGAGGTTGAATAAGGTCTTCGAAATTGCTGAGAATATTACTCTGTTAGCTCTTTCTATTGCTTCGTTTGACTCTAGGTGATAGACTCATGCGAAGGCTATTTTTGTGCCTATACTTTTGTAGAACTCTTTGAATTTGTCTAAGTCGAATTGTTTCCCATTGTCAACTGTTAGGGTTCTTGGTACTCCAAACCTACAGATTATATTCTGCCAGAGGAATTTCTTCACTTGTTTCTAAAGTGATTGTTGCTAGTGGCTTGGCTTCAATCCATCTTATGAAGTACTCGATTGCTACTACTATGAATTTGTTTCCCTTTGCGATGGTGGTAGTGGCCTGACAAGATCTATGCCCATCTTTGTAGTGACCAAGTGGGTGGGATGAGTTGTACTTTAGCTGAAGGCTTTGACTGATGTGGGGAGGTGCTCTGGCATGCTTCACATGTCTTAACAATTTGCTTTGCATCTTTGATGTGCGTGGGCTAATAAAATCCCTGCCTGATTGCCTTCGTAGACAGTGCTCTTGGGTCGATATGAGAGTCGCATGCTCCTTAGTGGATCTCTTGGAGGAGCTCCTTACCTTCGCTTTGAGTTATACACTTGAGCAATGGACGGACTACACCTTTTTTGTACAATATGTCATCTATCAGCATGTAGCTTCTTGCTCTAGCTGCCATTCTTGATGTGCTTGCTTCATCTTCTGAGTGGTGCACATTGTAAGTAATTTGTGATCAACTGTTTCTAGTCTTTAGGTTCAATTAGTAGGACTGTTTTGAATGCCTTCACAGTTACTTGTGTTGTTGGTGCTTGTAGTACTTGGTAGAATGCTCCCTCTGGTATGGGCAAGTTGTTTGCTGCTGCCTTCACCAGTTCATCCGCCTCTGTGTTTTCTGCTCTTGGTATGTGCTTTAGGGTGAATCCCTAGAACCTCCAGTTCAAGTGCCCTTACTGTGTCCTAGATATTTGACCAGCTCGGGTTCTCTTGCCATATACTCCTTTTTGACTTGTCCAGCCACAACCTAGGAGTCAGTTTTTGCTAGTACCCTTTTTGCTCTGAGTGCCTTCACCTTGTTGAGGCCTAGTATGAGGCCTTCATATTCTGGTATGTTATTTATTGCTTTGAATTCTAGTCTTGCTACATACTTCATTCTAAGGCCTGATGATGCTATCAATACGGCAGGAGGCTCTGGCTCCTAAATATCCTCAGGCTCCATCTATGTAGAGTGTCCTAGATTTGAGCTTGGGGTTGTTGTGTTTCGTGTGCCAAAGGTGTCCTATCTACCATAAAGTCTGCTAATGTGATTTGATTGTTGTTCTTGACACATAATCGAAGTTTAAACTAGGATAGCTCAGTTGCCCATTTCTCTATTCTTCCAGAGGCCTCTTTGTTGTTGAATATGTCTCCGAGCGGTTGTGATGAAGGTATTGTGGTCTCGTGTGCTTGGAAGTAATGCTTAAACTTTCTTGATGAGATGAGGACATCATATGCTATTTTTTCAATCTCCATATAGTTCGACTTAGCTCCTGATAGGGCTTCTGAGATGTAGTAGACAGGTAGTTGAATGACCTTCGACTCTTCTTCCTTCTCTTGAACTAGTACACCACTAACTGCATGGTCGGAGGTTACAACATATAACAATAGTGGTACCTCTAGGTCTGGTACTGTCACCAAGAGCTTGCCAGCTATGTAGCTTTTGAGTTGCTAGAAACCCTTCTACTTTTCTGGTCCCCATTCCACCTTGTCTCCGCATCTTAGAGCTTTGCAGAATGGGAGGCTATGCTATGTTGATTTTGAGATAAATCTGTTCAACACTGCTATCCTTCTAGAGAGCTTTTGGACTTCCTTTTTGGTTGATGGTTCAACCATTGAGATTATGGCCTTTGTTTTTTCTGGGTTTGCCCTTATGCCTTCGGGCCCTATGATGTACCCAAGCATTTTTCCTCTACTGACACCCTGCACTCTTCTAGGTTAAGTTTGAGGCCTGCTTCCCTGAGATTGGGGAAGGTTTCTTTTGGATCTGCTATGCGATCTTCTTCATTCTTGCTCATTACTACAATGTCATCAACATAAGTTATAATGTTTTTTCTACAGCTGAAGGCCTAGAATAGCCTTAGTCATTCTAGCGAAGGTCAAACCTGCATTTTTTAGCTCTTTAGGGCATTCTAATGTAGCAATAAGTTCCAAAGGGAGTAGTGAAACTTGTCTTCTCATCTACTTTGTTGAGCCAGATCTAGTGATATCCTGAAACGCAATCCAGGAGTGAAAAGCGCTTGCATCCTGCCGCCTTATCAATGGAGGCATCGATCCTTGGAAGTGGAAACTGGTCTTTTTTGCAAGCTTTGTTTAGGTTTGTGAAATCTATGCACATTCTCATCTTCCCATTTGTCTTTGGCACAAATACTACATTTGCTAGCCACTATGAATATTTGACTTCTTTGATAACATTTGCGTCTAGCAATCTCTGGACCTATGCCTTCGTTGCCAGAATTCTGTCTTCTGACATCTTCCTTTGCCGCTGCTTTCTTAGCCTTAATTTTTTATTTAAGTCGAGTGAATGATGAATTATGTCTCTACCTACTGACTCCTTGCAGATCGGAGGCTGACCTAGGCGAAGCCATCTTTGATTTTGGCTAGAGTCTCTATTAGTTTTGCTTCTTCTTGCTTTGAAAGTTTGCCTTCGATAATTACTTTTATGTCCGACACTGCGTTCTCCTAGGGGGACTAATTTTGTTTCTTCTTGGTCCTTGAGATCTATTTTGCCCTTCAGGCATATCCGGAGGCTCCGGCGCATTGCTATTGGCTATCTCGATGGAATTGATGTTGCGCTGGGACTTGTAGATGTCTCTTTCTATGTTTCTTGCCTCCTTTTGGCTACCGTGAACTGTGATGATACCATGCAAAGCAGGCATTTTCATGCACAGGTAACCCATATGGATTGCTATATTGAACTTATTTGCAAACCCTCTGCCGAAGACGGCGTTGTACGGGTAGTAAACGTCTACTACAGTCGAAGGTTACATACTCGGTTCTTGCACTTTTCTTGACCTCCGAAGGACACTGGTAGAGAGATTTTTCCTAGTGCGTTAATTTCTTTCCTTCAAAACCAATCAATGGGAATCCAAAGGTTGTAGTTGGCTTCTTCTTAACTTCATCTGATCAAAGGCATTAATGAAGATGATATCTGCTGAGCTCCTAGAGTTTATCAGGACCCTGTTAATTTCCTAGGTGGCTATGTTGTCCTTGATCATCATAGCATCAGTGTGGGGATAACTTTCCAACTACAAGTCTTGCTCTAAGCATGTAATAGGTGTCTTCAACCAATCTGTGCATCGTACTAGACCCTACACTGCTATGTTGTTAACAAGCTTGAGATGATCTTTCTTTTGCTTCTTTGTCTAGAATTCTATTGAAGAGCCTCTGATTATTGGTAGTATCATGCCAATGGTAGGTAGTGGTGTATGAGGGTTGAGCTAGTTTTCTGGGTTGGGCTCATTTTTTGGTGCAGCTAGCTGCGACGAAGGTGATGGTGGAGGTAATGCTTAAAGTTGTCTACTAAGAAGAGCTGGTTGGTTTGTCTCTATAAATGTTATCTGTGGAGGCTTTGGGTTTATGTATGTGAGGTTGGCTTCTGCACATTGGTTACTGGCCTGCCCTTGTTGCTGTGTAGTTGGTCGCTAGGCGGGTAAGAAGTTAGGGTAGTATGCAGCTGCTAAGGTGGATGAGTGGATTTGACTAGAGTTAAGGCTTGGGTAGATTGGGTAATATGGTTGTTTAGAGGGTGCAGCGAAGGTATGGTTGATTTCTTTGGCGGGTTGTTGTTGCGGAGGTTGAGGGTCTGCCCTATTATTTATCCTCTCTTGAGTTTCTTTCGCGTGTGAGCAATCTCTGGTGATGTGTCCTTTATTCTCTCCATGAAAAAATAGTACTGCCTTCGCTGTCTTTGTTCCTAATTTTTGTTCTAGTTCTTCCTTTGATTGTATTTATTGCCTACATACTACTTCTGTGGTGCTTTGTTTGGGGCTACCTCCAGCATCTGCTGTCGTTGCTAGCTGTTCCCTTGCTGCTCTATATTAAAATCTTGTTGATTTAGCGCTTACTGAGGCTGTGACTAGCCTTGGCTTCTGTTGCTCCTCTGAGCATTCCTGCTACTCCCTTGGTACTGCTTGTTCTAATTTTGCTCTTCTAGCCTTCTGCGAAGGTCGTTATCTGACCTGTAATACTTCTCAAACTCACTATATAGTTCTTCTATGGTGCTTGGCATCTCCCGAGCTAGATGGGCTGCGAAGGCTCCGATGCGGAGACCTTTAATTGTGGCCTCGATTACCACATCCTCTAGGACATTTGGTACATTCGCTTTAAGCTGCATGAATCTCTAAAAATAATTCCTCAGGGCTTCACCTTGATTTTGTTTGCACTGAAATAAGTCCATTGACGTTAAGGATTCGGTGGTGAACCCTTTGAAATTAGCATTGATCTTGTCACGGAGGTCCTCCCATGAATATGCTGAACTTGGCCTCAACATTGAGTACCATGCCAATGCATCACCTTCGACTGCAATAACAAATGACTTGACCTAAGACAATGTCATTCCCACCTGCGGAGGCTACAGCTGCCTTGAAACTCATGATGAACTGGCGTGGATCGGATCTCCCATTGAATTTGGGTAGGGTAATGGGTTTATAGGAGGAGGGCTAGGGTGAGTTTTGGATTCCTTCGGACAATAGGGATTTGGAGTCTATAGTTCTATGGACCAGTGGTAAGGTGTAAGGAGTGCCGAAGGTTGGTTGGGTGGCCATTCCTAGCGAAGAGTTGGGTTGGACTTTGATTCGCTGAATAGGGCTACCCTTGTTGGTAATTATGAGAACACTTGTAAACTATATATATAAGGTATCCGCAAGCGCATAGATAATATACCATTGTAGCATTTCACCTGGGAGTATACCGAGTATCGTTATTTATATTTTATCTATAGAGAGGAGCTATGGGGTTGTGTTGGCATAAAGATATTGACAAATATGTATACTTATGATAAAACCACTCTCATGCTATGGCAGGGGTAAGTTAAGTGATAAATAAATGATAAGTGTAAGATAATAATGGTGTTCCAGAGATAGAAACAGATACTCATAAAATATAGTAAGGCTAAGCAGGAGATTCGTTAAGAGCAAAAGATTCCTAAGTCATTACTTATCTATTAAGTCTTTTGTACACCCAAGTATATACACTCTCATCTATAATATAACTAACTTTGGATCTATGCATAAGGAACATTAATAAGGAAGATTAAGAACAGAGCTTATCTTCTTTCGCAATCACGTTCTACGTGCTCTACAAATGGGAGTGGACTACAAAGGACTCAATGGGAGTGTCACATCCACGATCGACCACATGATCCAGAGTGCAGAATGCATCCGCAGGCAAATAATATCTAAGCACCATGCTTACATAATGTCGACCACTTAACTCACTCGAGTACTGAGCTAAGAGCTTTGCGAACATATGCATATATTCATCATCAATCATAATTATATCAAGCATACAACTAGAGCAAACTAGGAGCATAATAAATAGGAACATAATATTGAAGTAGCATAAAATCATAAATAAAGAGATACAATGGCTATACTAGTCTCTAGACGGTAGATTCGGAATCCTAAGCAATAGCCCAAACTCTACTTGAACCTTGCTAGCAGCCAGCTGTTGCCTGATCTCCACTGCCTGCAGTGATGCTTGGACTGCCCTCTGGTTTGCGGCAAAGGTTACCGCTAACCTATCTCTCTGCTGCTGCGTACTCTACAACTAAGCTTGGAGCTGTTAGAGCACTTGCTCTAGGGTTGGTTCTAGCACTGGCTGCTCCTCTATTGCCATAGGCTGATCCTCCGCAGCATCTTCTTCTATGTCTCGCTCTTCGGTAGCGGTAGCAGTAGCATAGGTGCTGCGAGCATTACGCCTGGGCCTTGCCCTTTTGGAAGGCTTAGAAAGTGCTCTTGCAAGGGCTGTTCTCTTTCTTGACTATTGTGGGTTTCGCTTGGCCAACACGCGGTGGACGCCAATGTTGGAAAACTGGGTTTCCAGTAGGTGGGACATGAGGTGGCCTCCGCCTAGCCGGGTGCTCCAGGCGAAGGTAAGGAAGGTGACAGGTGGGTCTAGGCTCAATCAGGGTTTCATAAATGGTTTCACCCACCTCCCCTACATAGCATCTGGCTCTCCCTTGTATAGGGTACTGTTTTGCTATTGTTCCATTATACAAATTTGCCCCTATGGTACATTCCTAGAATATCCTTATACTAGTATAAATCTTTAGGGACATCCTGGGTCTTTTCCTCCTGCACCACCTTTGCTTCTCGGACCTTAGCCGTAGGCCCACGGGAGGCCTGTCTTCGACTCTAGGCCACGGTGCTGCAAGAACTCCCTTCTCTTGGGCAGGGATCGCACGGCCTTCGCCCGAGCCTCCGCCTTCGCTGTGCAACCTCCGCCAAGAAACTCTTCCGGATATCTTCGGAGTCAGTGCTTGGGCCTCCGCCTTGCCAGCGGTCAGACACGAAGGCCCCTCCTAGTACACCTGCGCTTCATCACACATATAAGCAGTTGATGTTATGTAGGAGCCTCCGCTACTCATATGTCTATGTCCCAACACGTATTGGTTGCTTTCCATTTATATAATATCGAAACCTGAGATTTTTTGTTAGGATGGTCCAGCTACGCTTGTTTTAGGTCGACCTCCTACACACTTGATAGAAGCGCATTGTCGGTACGATTAAACTTTTTTTCTTAATACAATGATGTCGCTTGGAGGAATTCTGGAGGAATTTGGATGGTTTGGAGGAATGCTGGAGGAATTTGTGAGAGAAAAATACTGTTTCAGATGAAAAAAGAAGCGAATCAAGCCGGATTTAAGGACACGTGAACAATTATCATCGTCCCGGCCCCCTTGTATCGCGCGCAGCGAATGCAAATGGGAAGACTCTGCCGCGTTGTTGGTTTATTTTGCACATTTTTGGCGCGTTGAAAAGTTAAGACTGCAGAGGCATTTATTCTATCTATACAAACAAACAATAGTATTAAAAAGAACCCAGGATCATCAAGATAGTCTAAAATTACTGTATAATATTATAATCAAAAGAATACATACACCATTAATATTCTTGATGATTTGACCGCCTAGATTTCCGAACAAAATTATTATGCCACATACAGTATCTACGCTTAAATAAATAATAACTTTCCTTCACGCCTATGATGTTTCAAACTAAACAGTATTCTTTTTTTATAAAAAGGTACGAACATACGTGTCGAATCGTAATCAAGTAATATTTTTGTAGCCATTATAAACTCGAAACTCTTTTGCTGTCAATAAACCTGTCTTCAAGAAAAGATGCAAAAGGCATTGAGACCAATATATAATGCAACCATGTATTATATGTGACCTAATCATGGGTAGATTCATCAAAAAGGTTTACGAAATCGTATTGTTCTGGGTTTTATAGGATAGGAAAAAATTAATTAATCAATCCAATCAGTGTAATTTTTGAAACCTACAACCAGTGCAATTTGATATTACTAATCTTTAATCAAATATTATTTCATACATGGAATGGACAAACTTTATTGAGACGGATGGAGTAAGCTAAAATTTTAGGTGGCATTGTTTGGTTTGCTCGTATAGTAGTAATATTTTCTTACTTATTATAGTTGCGCTTTTGGTAAGTATAGTTTTGTTTTTGTTATGTTAGGTACCTTAGTCTGGCTGTACAAAAAGCAAGAGATTATTTTGCCTATACTCGTTCAAATCATAAGGTGAAAGATTGGACTTGAAACCATGCAATTCCAACCAGCTGTGAGGCTAGAGCACAGCCGTGGAGTGGACCGGAAAGGAGGCAATCCTCATCTTTAGGGCTTATTTGATAGGGCTATTCTCCGGTTCTGGTTTCCTCTAGAAAAGCTCTACCAAACGTTTTTCTAAACTTTGGAGGAACCGTTTTTTAATAAAAAAGAGTAGAGGAGCCAAAATCGTTTTGAAGAAAACCACAAACTAGTGGCTCCTCCAAAAAGGCTCTGACTCTTTTGAAGGAAGCCCATCAGGAAGAGCGGTGCCAAATACCCCCTTACTCAGCTGTGCATATACTATATTTAACTGCACATTGGTATAGCACACAATTTACACTTTGGCATACGGAAGAAACAGATTCGACACAACGCTTCGCGATGAACCGTTGGAAAGAAGACAACAACACTCTGACGGCCTAGTTGATCCCAAGGAACTCGCTCATGGAGAGCAAATCGCAGAACCCTCCTCCCTGCACGTCCAACTGATCTGCCGTCGCGTCGAACTCCCAGCACATGCCGCCGACGCCGAGCCCGTGCAGGGAATCCACGGCACCGCACGGCCCGTCGACCTGCACGGACCCCTGGTGGCTCAGGCCCTGCTGGGCCGGGCTGCGGCCGCCCACGTCGAAGACACCGGCGTCCGGACCCAGCGCTACCAGGCTGGTTCCATAGTCCATGTCCAGCCAGTCCGCGAACATGACCTTCGGGAGCACGGGTGCGTGCGGTCGCACCGCGGCGCCCGCGCCCGCAGGCTCGTTGACGGTGAGGCAGCTGGAGTCGTCGGCCGAGGACGACTCCACGGCCGGCTCGGACAAGTCGGAGTTCGCCGGCCGGCTGACGACGACGGACCCCTGGCCGTTCTCGCTGGGGTCCGGGCTCCCGTGCACGTCGGAACGGGCGGGTGTCGCCGTGTCCGCCGCGCCCTGCTTGCCCTGCGCGGCGCCCTCGACGCGCTTCTTGAGGTACGAGTTCCAGTAGTTCTTCACCTCGTTGTCGGTCCGGCCTGGCAGATGCCGTGCGATCAGAGACCACCTGAGGCACAAGAATTTTCCAGTGTCAGAGAGTCGGTCATAAAAAAAAGTTACTGTTAGTTACTGACAAAAACTACAGCTCGATGAAACTTCATGTGTGTCGGCGGGCACGTTTTTGGCATCTCCATCACCGGCGTTTACTCGTGTAGCTAATTTCTATTATACTATGTATAGGGAGAAAAAAAAAATACTTGGACATGACGTGTCCGTAAGAACTATGACGACACCTCTGATTTTTTTTTTCTTTTTTCCCTTGGGATAGTAGGATGCCAGTAGGATTATATATAAAATTACGAATCAGTTCAATACACTACCACTTGTCGTTAGTACTACTAGTATACTTAGGCCGTCCACAATGCGGGAGTGAGGCCAGAAAATTTGTGGACCAAGCTACGATAAATTAAACACCAGCCAAGTAAAGCTGCAATGGGTAAGGTAGGTGGAACTGATGCTACGTATTTAAGTGGGACCCACAGCTTCAATAAAATATCATCGTCTTCCCCACCATTCGTTTCAGTCGCGCTTTAGAAATTTCCCCAGTCCTCCCGTTTGTCCTGAAGTGGATGAACTTCTACAGTCTATTTATAATTTTTTAAGAAGTTGGAACCAGCGTAAGAACTTTCACCGCTCTCTCTTTTCCTGGCGTCCCTCAGAGTTGGCAGCACCTCTCACAGTGTTAGAAGCGGTGCTCTACTTTTCTCTAGTCCTTTCTAGGCAGCACTTAAGCAACACATTGTGGAGAGCCTTACAGGTCTTTCTTTGGGGGTGTTTGGTTTCCACGGACTAAATTTTAGTTCATGTCACATCGGACGTTCGGATGCTAATTAGGAGGGCTAAACATGAGTTAATTATAAAACTAATTACACAGATGAAGACTAATTTACGAGACGAATTTATTAAGCCTAATTAACCCATTATTAGCATATATTTACTGTAGCACTACATTATCAAATCATGGATTAATTAGGCTTAAAAATTCATCTCGTAAATTAGTCGCAATCTGTGTAATTAGTTATTTTTTAGTCTATATTTAATACTCCATGCATGTGTCCAAATATTCGATGGGACAGGGACTAAAATTCAGTCTAAGGAACCAAACAGGACCTTGCCAAAGTAAATGATTTTGATAGTTGACACTTGTATTTATAAATCGTTGCATCAAGAACGGTATCGTGTTTTTGTATAGTGTATGTATAAAACCGGAACTAGATAAAGTACTGGGGCGAATTAAAGTAAGCTTTACTTGCAGCAGGAAGCAACTACAGCACCTCCTCCATAGAGAAAGTAGTAGCAGACACTGCCTTTTCTTGCCCATTTTCTTTTTCTTTTTTTTTCATTAAACAAATGAAAGAGATGCCAGCTAACGATCATCAATTTGAGCACTGGGAAAAGATGCAATCAAGTATCTCGATAGCCGATATGGAGCGCAGATGTCAGCATCAACTCCACCACTTAAAGCGGTCTCCACGTTAAACATCAGCATTTCTCCTTTTTCTTCGCACTGATGGACACTTTTCTACTCTAAACTAACTGGATTTTCCAGCTTAACCACACTGCCAAGCACACACACTAGTAGCAAAGCTAAGGTCCCGTTTGGCCGAGCTCCGGCTGCTCCGGCTCCCGCCTGTTGGCTGTTGGGCGACACGGGCTCCGGCTGCTCCGGCTCCCGCCTGTCGGCCGTTGGGCGACCGATATCCTATTTATCGGAGCCGTTTTTCTCTCTGCTCCTTTCCTTTCTCACTGACACAACCGGAGTCGGAGAAGCTCGTTTTTCTGGCTCCGCGGCTCCGGCTCCTGTAGGCACCTGTCTGCTGCCCGGCGGCCGACACCCGGCTACGAGAGCCGGAGCCCGCGGGAGCCCGGCCAAACGGAGCCTAAAAGCGGCCAGGTAGAAATGGAACGCTACTATAATCGTCTTCTAGCAGTACAAGTGTACTACAGGATAAAAGGTGAGGTGAAAACTGAGAAAGTCTGCGCGGTGCTTGCTTGTTGCCCAGCTTGGCGTGGAGGTTCATGACGGTCTCCTCTTCCTCCCGGGAGAACATGCCGTGCTTCAGCCCCGGCCTCAGGTAGTTGATCCATCGCAGCCTGCAGCTCTTGCCGTTGCGCTGCAGTCCTGAACGAGTGGCAATTCACACAGAATTCAGCACACGAGCGCCAGCGAGGTGCATTTCGCAATCACAAGGGATTCGTTATAACACAAGCATGCAAGAGCACGCGAAATTGAAGAGCTACGACCCTGCTCTGAGAGCTGAGCAGCAGACTTTGCTAAAATTGCCTCCCCTTTCCTCTCCCAAAAGCCAGCAAGGTACATTTGAGAAACACGAGAGGAGGAACAAGCAGCTGCGAATTCAGAGCTCGGAGCAATGCAATTTGCTCGGCGCCCCTTCGAATTATTCAGGGAGGATTGTGAGCTAACGCGTGCGATTTCTTACCAGCCTTGACGGGCAGAGCGCTCCAGCAGCCGTGGCCGTAGCGGAGGATGTAGTCGCGGAGCTTCTCGTCCTCCTCCGGCGACCACAGGCCCTTCCGGTACTGCACCTTGGGCTTCTGGCATGTCTTGCACCCCATTATCTTCTGCTTGTTCCCAGAGGAGAAATAATGTCGCCGCAGAGAGCAGGAGGAAGGAGAAGAAAGAAGGAAGGAGCGCTAGCTAGCTTGGCAAGAGGATTGGGGTGCGCTTGCACTCTGGTGTCGGTCTTGCCTGCGTTGCCGTGCGAGCAGAGAGAGCTAGCTGTGCGCACGACTTTATAGGGGTACGTGGGAACCAATGACGAGGTTGTTACTCGGAGTTGAAAATGGGGGGAGTGTCTCTCTTGGGCCGCGTTTAGTTCCTGGCATTGTATGTGGTAATAATTGTCCAATCGTTGACTAATTAGGCTTAAAACATTCGTCTCGCAAAGTACAACTAAACTGTGCAATTAATTTTTGATTTCGTCAACATTTAGTACTCCATGCATGTACTGCAAGTTTGATGTGATGAGGAATCTTCTTTTTGCATAGTGCCAAATTCAGAAAATTTGGTGAACTAAACAAGGGCTTGTACAGTTGTACTACTACAGTTTTATGTGGCGCTGATCTCCACAGACATCTATTTCGAACGCCAGACATCTATTTTATCTTAGGGCCCCGTTTAGATGTCACCCAAAATCAAAAAATTTTCAAGATTTCCTATCACATCAAATCTTGCGGCATATGCATGAAACATTAAATGTAGGTAAAAAGAATAACTAATTGCACAGTTTGCCCGTAATTGACGAGACGAATCTTTTAAGCCTAAATAGTCCATAATTGAACATTTTTACCAAATACAAACGAAAATGCTACAGTAGCCAAAGCAAAAAAAATCGCATCTAAACGGAGCCTTACTGTTACTAGATATATTACTAGACGAGACACGTCGATTTCCACAATACACACTAGAAAAAAAAGTTAGACTCCAAAAATTCTCAATATGACCTTTAATTTAGCAGACTCTTATCATTATCATAAATAATACACAATTAGACTATTTACGTTTTACAAAAAAAAATACTTACATCTATCACTATGAAAAATACATATTGCCCTCTTGGCGATGGTAGATAAACTACAGGTTCATATTAAAATGTTGATAAAAATGAAATGATGTAAAACGAGCTTATATAGTTTAGGTTTCAACTCAATACATATTGCAACTAGAAAAAAGTAAATTACAAAAATTCTAACTAGAGGTCCTAATGAGGCCTCCACGTTAATGCTCACAAGACCCGCTTGAAAAAAATCCTTTAAATTCTTATAAAATCCGTAAATATCCGTCTATTAATTCGTAGACTCTAATCATTATCGATGATAATAATAACCATCGGATCTATTCTATTTTATATATAAAAACCTACCTCTGCGATTTTGTAAAACAAAATAAAGTAACTAATGGATCTATATTTAAGTTATCCATGTGTGCCACTAAAAACAGGAATAAAGTAAACCTAAATTTACATCTAATTATCTACATGTTATTATGATAAAATATCTACGTAACCCCTTAAAGTTGCTTCTAAAGTACCACTTTTATCATTACTAAAAAAACTAAAATATATTATATTTCCTTAAGTCAAGAGACCATGTTCGCTTGTCTTGTAATTTGTACTTTTTATCTTATCTTTTTAGTTAAAATAATATTTTTTTCTTATAACAAATCAGTCCAGTATTTCGGGTTCTTTCGACGAAGCGAACGGCCGTTGATGCCTTAATGATGGCTACGTGCTTTTACCTCCTCCTATCACCATTTTTAAATTATGTTATATTCTCGTAAGGTTGAAATATATTATATTTTATAGGGAGCATGTTCAGCACCACATAGGATACCTACTCTGGAAAGTACAAAACTATCACAATGCCCAATAGTACATGTCACACTGTTTGTTACAAGTCACATTTCAGCTACACTTATGAACTGTGATCACACCAAGCACCAATGTCTATCTGCCTCGGTACATTTTTATTCTAGTACCTTTTTCTATAGCTATAGGATAGATTATTTTAAATAAGAGGTACAATGCTGAATTTTCTTCAAGCCAATGGCTTGCCCACAGGAGTACACAGGTAAAATAATGCAATGATGTCCATTTTTTTTACGTAGGGCCGAAAGAAAGTTTCTTATGACAGTACTTTACCAATGAAACTCATACATAGGTACACACGTACTCCCGTTTGCACGTATTTAATGCAGAAAGCCAGCACGATGAAGTACTTTATATATATACATACAACATATTGTTGAATCATTGACAAGACACGGACTTTTATTCCGTTTTTTATGATTTAATTATGTGGTTGGTTAGACGAACCAATATCGTTTACTTCGTTTTGTTAATATTTTACCATTTATTATCGTGTTTCGGTACCAAACATGTGTCATTTCAAATTGATAGCGGTTCCGGTTACTGACGTGCACTCGCTCCGTCCCTATTTAAATATCGCGTGGAAAAAGTGTCAGTCTGAGAGGTTTCACTAGAAAATATTAGCAATGTTTGTATCTCAAATAAATTTATTATTGTAAAAATATATTAAGTGATCTATCTAATGAGATTAATTGTGTATTATAGACATTAATATTTTATTTTACATATTTAGTTAAAGTTAAGTATGTTTGACTTTTTAGGAAGTAGCAACGACAAATAAAAAGTGGCAGTGCTAGTGCCCAGACGTCCAGACGAACGACCGTGCGTTGCACTCCTTTTCGCGCTCCACATGGGTCCCATGTCGCCCGAGCGACAAGAGGGGAAGAGGGCGGTCCCTCCGATTTGGAAGGACCCGGCCGCAGTGTCATATGGATGCCCTACCGGCGCCGGGAGAATGACACATCGAGACGATGTAGCAGAAGGCGAGGAGGAGAGATGCAATACCCGATCCGTTTTTAAAACATCCAAATACAATAGTTGCAACATACGTCTAAAGGCAGATAAAACACTTGAAAAAAAACACCTGAAAACACTTGAAAACATTGCAACCATACGCAACATACAGATAAAACACATGCGACGTATGTGTAAAACATATACAACATCCAGATAAACACACTTGCAACATGTATCCAGAAAACATAGATGAAACATTGGTAACAGACCTTTGCAACATACATGTACAACCATTGCAACATGTGCAACATCCCGATTTACTTTAGCAACATCCATCTGAAACATTTGCAACATATCTCTAAAACATCTGAAACGCTCGAAACATACACTTGAAATGTACATGCGCTTTCAGCAAAACATGGCAGCCAGACGGGCAGAGCACGACTAGCATGATCCCGGCGGTGCGGTCGCGGTGGAGTAGGATGGCTGCGGGCGGGCAGCTGTGCGGCCCCCGGCAATAGGGCGCACGCGGTGCTCGTAGTGGAGGCGATAGCAGCAGCCGGGTGGTGCTGCCTCGCACGGCGAGCACACCGCGGTGGCGGTAGGGAGAAAGGCCGGCGGGAGCAGGGAGGCGCGGTAGAGAGGGAGACGTGCGGGAGCCCGGTCGCGGAGCACAGTCGCTGTGATGCATGATTTTTTTAATTTGCAGTGACGGGAGGGGAACAGTTAGAAATGATAGCTTTAGACGTCGGGTCCACCAATGGAGGTGTCCGGCGCGGACGGACCTATGACTTCCAGCGTTACCGTAGTATACGTGGGGATGTCTCCGACTGAGGGACGCCTCATCACATCACAAATAGTCCAAACCCTATTGGAATCGCAACATGCGAAGCTTTTATCCAGATGCCATGCGCCAGCAAGCAGCAGCACACGGATGCCATGGAGCAACGATATATTTCGCATGTCTGAAAGGACCGCACACTGCGCAGCGTTCTGGAATCCTTGAGGCCACCACCTAACAGCAGCGGCGGCGGCACTAGAGAACAAACAAGCGATGGCTGCTCGAGGTGCGTGTCGGCTATCTGTTTCTCATCTTCGAGTCGGCCTCACCTACTGCAAAAAAGAAAGAATATACACGTGTTCCTTTCTTCTACCTAACGACGAACAGCACGTATCGCGTCCATGAACACGTCGTACGCTGCTCCGGAGTCCGGACGACCCTCCGGCCTCGTTCGTCCACTCTGACACTCTGTATATCCGCGTACTAACATTGGATTCATACTTGGTTCTGCCCGCCGAGCCCGAGCGGCAGGAGTGCGCGGGCGGTCCCGTCCGCTGCCGAGGCGTTGCCCGTGCAGATGCGCCAAAACGGGGTCAATGGACAACGGGAGAGAGGCAGGCAGATCGGCGTCCGCCCGCGTCCCGGCCATCCAGGGTCGTCGTCTCCATGCCCAGTTGCCCACACGGGCTCCGTGCCCGCGCGTGGCTAATTTTCTGGGGTTCCATTCCATGCGGCGTCGGCGCTCGATCTGGCCGGGAGGAGTGGCGCGCGGTCGCCGCACGGAACAGGGGCGAGCCTGATCCATTGTCCGGACTGGTGCGCCCACATGCATGGATGCATTGCACCGGCTGTAGCCTGTAAATCGTGCTGGGAGTCGGTCGGATTAAGTGCCCTCCTCGTTTCATTTCACGCCACAGGTAAGTAAGTTTTTTTTCTCTCCAATACGTAAAATGTTTGGGCATCATTTTATTAAAATCGAGAAAGATGTTTTCTTTTTACATCGACAGGCCTGTTGAGCGCGCTAGGCGGGACACATGTTTTACAATAAGCACATCCCCGCCACAGGTACGTAAGTGAGATAATGTCTCACGCGAACAACGTGCGCTCCACAGGTTGCTTCTCAACCTGCAATGCACAAGAGAGAGGGACGGGGGGGGGGGGGGGGGGGGGGGGGGGGGGGGGGGGGGGGGGGGGGGGGAGTGGGGGGCGCTAACCAGTAACCAGTGAGACATACTGTGCCGTGGTGTAACCATTGCATACACGCAAGGCTTAGCTAAACTGAACATCATCAGAACTCGCCGTGCGGCGTCGCTTGATGGTCCAATCCAAAGGGGAAATGTTCAGAACAAGCGAGGACTCGTCGCTCATGCGTACATGATGACTGGTGAGCCCGCGCAGGCGCACGGAGTACGCCGGGCCTGCCATGCTCATGTTGGGGGTCCAATCCCGCTGACGTGACCCGCGCTCGATTGGTCGCCTCGCGTTTTGCACGCTGTTTTGTTGGCCCCCATGACGAAATTCCTCTAGCTACTTTGGATGGCGACATGTGAAACATCAATTTTTAACGCATAGGAAGAAAAGCCTTGAGCGAACTGCGGCGCGCCATGCATGGTGGAATATTTCAAAAGGGATCGGAATTGAAGGACACGACTCGCTTTCAGGAAGTTTGTTGCTGTTAAGTGTGCGTGTGCATATAGACTCTTATGTGGTCAAGCGAATGTGACAGAAACTCACGGTTCGCTAACAAGGGCTGCCGTGAAGAGCTTCCCTCAGGAACAACGTTTTATAAGCCACTTGGTGATGGATTTTCCTTTATTAGGTCGCCACTTGCGTAAAGGCAACTCCAATTTGCTTGCAATTTAAGGGAAACGGCTCTAAAACAGTTTTTTAATAACAAAATTTGTGCTATGTGGTAGGTAGCAACAGGTATATTTAATTTGTCCGATTAACACGTAGGCACAGTTAACGAAATGGTAAGTGCTACCTTTGCTTTGAATATATATGCCATGTCCTTGAGAAAAATAGCGTGGTCTGAATCGTTCCATTATAAGATTTAATCCTACTCTTTCTTGATGGAATCATAGGTACGACTGTCTAATTAAATGGGAACCGAGTCTACTCAGTTGGTTGGTTTTTTTTTGGTTGAATCTGTTCTCTCATATTTAAATTCTCTCGTATTTTCTTTAATTTATTCTAGGATTTAATGGTATTGTTTTTTCGATGGTAGACGACATACTTGTGAAAGGTTCTTGTTTGGTTTTGGTAATTAAGTGACAACTTAGGTGGACTAATTGTGTTTATGTGAGATACACAGGTGATTAGTCCACAGGTACATGTGTGTGAGCAACATATGCCATGGAGGTAAAAATGGCTTGGAGATGTTGCAAAGCTCACACATGTGATGATGAAGGAGCTTAAATACACATGAGACATGACATTGAGTCATGTGGTCAAGGTGGAGAAGATCAAGACAAGACTTGGCTTGATGGACCGGTTGCAAGCGTGAAGGGCAAGTCGAAGGCTTTGGAGTGATGGACCGCGTGGCGGTAAAGCTTGAGCAAGACTTGGCGCCGATGGACGATGGCAACGGTGAAGAGCAAGTAGAGTCAAGATCGATGAACCAATATGATCATGTGATGATATGAAGTGGATCATATCATTGTTGATCGTGTTGGTGCATGTGTTGCATCGACATTGGAGGAGATGGAATGGAATGCGCAAGGCAAAGGTATAACCTAGGGCATTTCATTTCACCGGTCATAGGTGTGTAGAGAAGTTTATGACCGGGTTTAGGATAGATGGTCGTACTATCAAGAGGGGCAAACTTGTTTGCATATCGGTCATCTAGTGCCACTCGAGTGATCTAACTTTGTATTGTCGCTAGGATCGAGTGGCGTGGCAAGTTGAGTGGCTAACATCCTTTGGAAAATGATTGTGAAAATGCTAACACACATACACATGGTGGTGTACACTTGATGGTGTTGGCACATTTACAAAGGCGGTGGTGTTTGTAGGGGTGAGATGGGTTTGGGTCCCTCTCGGCGCTTTCGGGAAAATGGAATGTCTATTTTCTATTGCGTCGGATGCAAATTCTTGTGGTTAGCACACTTGAGCAAGGGTGAAGAGAATGGAGAAGATGCTGGCGTCGGTCAACTGACCGGACGCTGGATCTGAATGCACCGGACGCTGGCAGGCTGCGTCCGGTCGCGATGACGTGGAGTGTAGCAGTCGTTGGAGTGTGACCGGACGCTGGCTGCGTCCGATCGCGTTCGACCGGACGCGTCCGGTCATGCTCGGGAGCTTACTGGAAACGACCGGACGCTGAGGGTCCAGCGTCCGGTCAGTTGAGTGTTGCTGCGTCCGGTTAGGTCAAGTGACCGTTGGAACCGGGACACGTGGTCGTCTGCGAGCGACCGGACGCTGAGGTCCAGCGTCCGGTCAACACGACCGGAGCGTCCGGTCGGCCCGACCGTTGCCCAGTGAAGGGGCAACGGCTAGTTTAGCCCTTGGGGCTATAAATAGAAGTGGCCCTCGGCCATGGATGGTGTGGAGCACCTCAAGGGACTTAGTGTCCATGCTTGTGAGTGCTTGGGAGCCCTCCATCACACATATACTTGATAGTGATCATTCGATTGTGTGAGTGAGCGATTCTAGTGCGATTGCATCGTGAGGTTGCATCAAGTGGCACTAGGTGATCGAGTTGCAAGCCGGTGGTGCTTGTTACTCTTGGAGGTTGCCACCTCCTAGACGGCTTGGTGGTGGTCTCCGTCGAAGCGCGCAAGAAGCTTGTGCGGCGCTCCGGAGAAGTGCTTGTGAGGGGCATTGTGCTCGCCCCGCGGGAGCCGCGAAGAGCAACTCTAGTAAAGCGTGTCATTGAGCTACCCTCACTCAAGGGGTAGGTTCTTGCGGCGCCCGACGTGCGGGCTTAGTGGGTGATGCTAATTAGCCGCCGAACCACCAAGTGAGCGGTCGACACAATGGGGACTAGCGTGTTGGCAAACACATGAACCTCGGGAGAAAAATCATCGTGTCAACCTTATTCTTCCCGTTGGTTTGCATCCCCGTTACACAAGCTTGCAATTACTTTTATACATATTAAGCTTGTGTAGTTGCTCTTGTAATTAGATAGCTTGTGTAGCTTGCTAATTACCTTCTTGCTTGTATAGCATAGAAGTAGCTCCCTTGCGTGGCTAATTTGGTTTTAGTAACCTTGTTAGTCACATTGCTTAGTTTGTGTAGCTAAGTATTTGCGCTCTCTAATTAGGCATTGGTTGCCTTGTTATTGAGCATTGCTAGTGAGCTTAGTTAGCTTTGTACTTTTGCTTACTAGCATGTGTAGGAGATCCCTTGTCACTTAAAGTACTAGTGGCATAGGTTTGTGTAACCTTGCTCCTAGAATTGTTTAGGAGAGCTCTAGCTAGCCCGGCACCTTTATTGCTTAATTGTTATCTTTGCAAGGTGCTAGTGAACATATATAGTGGGGTGTAGTCTTGGCTAGACCGTTAGTTTAAATTCCACATTTGTATCGGTTAGCCGACGCGATTAAGTTTTAGAAAAGACTATTCACCCCCCCTCTAGTCGTCATCTCGACCCTTCAACTTGTCAACAACGATGCACTTGTAATGACTTTTTCAATCTCTAGATCTGCCAGCTCAATCTTTCAGAGGTGCTCATAGAAGTAGAGTGTGCATGTGCATATATGAGTGTCTATACATAAATTTAAAAGTATATCTATTTAAATTTTGCAAGAAGAATTACCACATTTTTTTTGAAAGGATGGTTTTGTTGCTGTTTTTATTAGGAGGAGAAAAAGACTAAAAATAACTCGGCTTTTTTAGTGGAAACCGGACAAAAAAAACACAAAACTAGCTCACACCTCATAACTTCTACAATAACCAACCAACTAACCACTCAAACTTCACTACTCACTTTGAAAAAGTGCCAACGCGGCTAAACAATTTAGGCCATGATTTTTAGCAAGGAAAACCAGGTAAAAAATAGAACACAACTAAATACAACTCGGCAAATGCAGGATATGGAAAGTGTCCAACGAAGGTTATCTTGCCCAGCTCCAACTTCCAACAAACGAAAGACCACAACTGAAGCCCTCAACTCTTCACGGCAGCTCTACTCACACATTTCACACACAAAAAAGCACCAGCTTTGTATCTGCACTTAGCAAAGAAATTCTACTAAGGGCATTGATATGAGAAGTCTTCATGCAGGCTTCATCTCCCAGCGGCCCCTTTGAAGGATCCGCCGTGCCCTTCTTCTACGCCGGGTTCTCGTGGAACCCGCAATAATTAAACATATTTATGGGTTCACGGATCAACCCATATCCCTATATGTAAATAGATTATGATATGAGTTCTATGTAACTTAACCACGAACTATATAATGCGGGATATGGAGCTCTTTGATGAGGATTTCGGCATCCTGCAACCTCATAGCATCTAGGAAGGCAATCCCTAGTGCTCATCAGCAACGACGCACAAGCAATACAAGTACCATGATACAATGGATGTATAGTGCACTCTCTGCTTAAACCAATATAAATTTATGTTCTATATGTTACCCTCTAGATCTTTACAATATATATATTGAAGATAACTATTTTTGCTTCCTCTCTTCTTTCTTCTTATTCTACATGAAAACTTGAATATTCTTTTTGTAAAATATAGTCCTCCATTTTTCCATGTTAACAATTCATTTTTAACTAGCCAAATAGCCTACACATTGCTGGGTAAAACACACGGTTGCATAAACTGAAAAGATTTCATGAAAAGCACAACTGAATTCCATTTAAAAGAACATAGTTGTATTTATAGCACAACATTGCTCTATTATAATTTGACGCCACAGAAAAAAGAGAGAGAATATTCTATGTTTTTCCTTCTCAATTGATGTCTAAATTTCTAGTGTATTTACCCTCTGATTTTAGATAGACGGGTTGTTATAGTGGTTTGAACCCACCAATTGTTTTTCTATACATGTAGCCATGCCATGTAGACTTAGACTTTGTATAAAGACGTGTAATTTTTCTATATAAAAAAAGTAATGCTACTACGGGCAATTCATCTCAGCAACCAACGGCCAAATAATTTACTCAATATGGTTCACTCCCTTTACATTATTTTACCCGCACCGAGATGGTTATATGAGCTTGTATAATTCTAAAAGTTTCCGAGATCAAATAATATAACGCCGACACTCTTGCTTATAATATGTGGATTTCTAGTCAGGATTGTAACACCCTAGTGTTAAGCATTGCATTTGGCATTTGCATTTCATGAGCACAATCATCATCCAAGCATTCATGAGCATGAGCATATAAAATTTTATTTCATTCTTATACCTTATCACATAAAATGTTGATTTTATATATATGCTTATGCTTGTAATCATGTATGACCAACGTATGAAATGGTTGTGAGGTCATGAAAAACACCTTAGACATATCTAAGATGGTAATTGGAACAATGTTTATATTCATGACATAGACCAAATTTGCTTCTAAGTGTTGGTTTCATTTGAAATGCCATTTTCATGATACTAGTTTGACCAAAGTTGAACACTAGTTTAGAGTGTTTGCATGGTTCTGTGACCTAAATAAAAGTTGTAGTTTACATCATGGGTAACAAACTTTATATAAGGGTCATGAGCTAATTCAATGTCTAACATAGTCAAATAGAGCTCACGATTATCAACAAAATGTTGTTTGGTGACTTAAGAATTTTTCTAAATGTTGAAGCTGTTTTCAGTTTCAAAGTACCTTACTTTGGAGCAATGTAGTTTGAAAACCAGTTCGAATTAGACCTTGATCATTAAAGCAAAGTTGTAGTACTCCATAGCTCTATAATTTCTATTAAAGAAGTTTTTGCTAACTCGAACTGGATTATGAGATATAGAGGCACGAAGTAGCACTGTCATTCAACTGAATCAGCACTTAGCCTATTTGAATCAGCCAGCGTCGTGGCCGACCACGCCAGGCCACGCGCGCCGCGTGGCGGCAGCACATCGTCGTCGACCTGGCTGGTCGGGCCAGCAGGGGGAGAAAGGGAAGGCGAAGCCGCCGCGCTCACTCACTCTCGCTCTCTCGCCCTCTCTCTGCCTCTCCTTCACTCGCCAAAGCAAGCCGAGCACCGTGCCATCGCCGCCTCACCTCCGCTGAGCTCGCACACCAAAGCCACCACGCCATTGTGCTATTGCTCATGCACACCGCTCGGCCATCACCTCCTCCACCTCGCCAACCCGCCATTGCCTTAGTTCGAGCCAAGGTAAAGGCCTACGGGCCGTTGCCATCGCCGCCATGGTCACAGAGCGCCGTCGAGCTCTAAGCTACCGTGGCCAGCTCTATCCACCGCTCCTCCCATCTCTCTCTCTCTTGATTCATCTTCGTCGTAGGTCTTAGAAACTATAGCCATAGCTTGTTGAGCCGCTACCACGTCGTCGGTGTCGAAACACGAGCCACACTGCCGTGAGCTGAGAGCATCGCCGCCATGCACGTCACCGTGGTCGTGCCTGTCCGGTCGCCGTTCTCTCTTGCAGTTAGGCATTAGGGTTTAGCCTTGGGACGACGGAGCTCACGGGGAAGATGGATGCACGCTTGTGTCACCTTTCCTACCAGAACATCACAGTGCCCCTGCCGTGCTCGCACCGCCGTGCCTCCATGCATGCGGCCAAGCTTCGTCGCCGCTCCACCCTGACCAAATCCACGCCGTAGAGCTTCGCTAGGGTTTGTAGATGCCGTAGCAGTGCTCGCCTAGGCTCACCGTCACTAGAGACGATGGGCTCGCTACAAGCGTGTCGTCGTCGAGCCACCATGCTCACCGCTGAGCTAGCTTCGGTGATCCTCTGAGCAAACCTGAGGGTACCTATAGGTGCGGGTTGAGTTGGGGAACACGTCGGTGGTGACGCTACCGTCGGTGACATCACCATCAGCGAGCTTTTCACCGGTCAAGCCGCACCCCTGCTCTATGTGTCACTGACGTGTGGGGTCTCGTTGACCCGTGGGTCCCAGCTGTCAGTCGGTATTTGAAATATTTTTCCTGATTTATTTTCACAGATTTGAATGCAAACTTACAAAAAATTATATCTAGAGCTAGGAGTATCCAAATGGGGTGAACCAAATTTTGTTGGATTCATCTTGAAGTGTACTATTTGATAAAAATATGAAATCTACTATTTAGGGTATTTTATGGGAGAATTAAATTGAGCAATATAAGTGCTTTTAAAGTAGTTTATATCTTATAAAATGCATAACTTGACCTAGGAAAGTGATAAAAATATGATTACAATTTTGCTGGTCTTGTGTTGATATGCTCTAGCTAGGAAAAATACTAAACCTACAGTAGGCATACTTGAAATATGGTATTCATATTTAATCCTAATTAATTGCTAGTTTCTAGTGAAATTAATTAGGGGTAAAAATACATAACATATGATCATACAAATTTTTAAATAGTATTATCATGCTAGGAGGAAAGTAAAAAAAATATTAAATCTGTTACTTGACACTTTTCACTATGCTAAACTATTTTTGCTAAAATAAGCATATATAACTTGTTATTTTTGTAGAGGTAACTATACTAGTTCAAATGGCATGAAATTTATACGGATAGACTATTAGAGTCATTTGTAGGCTACTATAATTTTCTTATAATTTATTGAGCACTAAAAATATTTATCCTTTAAATCATGTTATTATATAAGGAAATAAATAAATAAATATAAATAAATTAGTTAGGCTTAACCATGATGTTTTATGTGGTGTGTGTGATTCATATAATCTATTGATACTAGTTAGTGTGGCTTAGAAGTATTTATTTATAGGCAGCTAGTTAATTATTGCCTTATAATTTAACTAGATGGTTGCATGTATAGTTTTTGTTGTGGTGATGATTTCATGATGATAATAATCTTTTCTGTAAAGATGGTTAATAAAAAAGTTATAGATAACTTACTTATCTATCTAGTATTAAATTTTTATAGTCATAGATCTTATGATTTAAGAATTATAGCTGTTAGAATTCCTGCTGTCAGAAATGCTTACTCTTTGGATAAATTTAAAAGATTGAATTGTTTGACCTAGATAACTGCTGAATCACATTAAGATAATTAAAATAAAGTTGTAGGCAATTTCATAAGATTTCCAGAATATCCACAACCATATTATTTTGATATGTATAACTCCAGTTATGGTCAAAATAAGTGATTGTTGTCTTGTAGTCCAGAAAATGATTTACATAAGTGTTTGTTTCAGTTACTAGAGAAAAGATATGCACCTACCCAGTAAAAGAAAATGTAACTTGTTATCACCGTAATGCAATGTTGTTGAGAACACTTATGAGGATGTATTCATCACATCATATCATATTATACATGTCACTATATATGCATTCGTGATATCTTATTTTATGCTCATGCATATAGGATCGTCTGAGAGGATAGCTCTTTTGGAGTTCAACGAAGAAGAGGAGGAGGAACAGCAGGAGACACCTCAGGCCGTAGCTCTAGGAGGAGAGGAGCAAGCTCTTAAGGACCTCCCTGAGTGTCCGGATCACATACCAACCTCTTTCTTAAAGGCAAGCCCCGAAGCATTCTAAGTCTCCTATATTTTATAAAACTTCACTTGAGTCCTTTTATATTTGATGCATTATGTGATAAAGAGTTGAATTAAAACCACTCGATGCATAGAACTACCTTTAACCATGTGTAGGTCCAGAATCGAATATATGCTTAGCCATGGTTAAATCGGTAGAAGTCGGGTGATTTTCTGTCACCTACAAGATATAGGTGGATACCGAAGCACGATTGGCTATATTTACTATCGTGGAACAAAACCATGGCGTAATATAACTAGAGGCCGGCTGGAGTCTATGTGTGGGTTGACTCATGTGATCCTGTCTGTGCCGCTTAAGGACCGTACCGTTGTTGGTGACTCTGTCGAGATTGAACGCATGCCTCTCACTTAGCTGACCGGATAACTCGTTCCAATCACGAAGCCGAGTAGCTCAACTCAGGCTGAGTCCCGTTCTATAAAAGTGCACACTCTGAAAGGTAGTAAGGATGTGCGGGGAGCCAGATGTGAGCCCAAAGGCAAGCCGGGCCTGAATGTCCTGGTAGCTGGTTGTCCCTGATTGTGCGGCGTTGGGCGAACCCGCGAAATATGAACCTGAGTTGTACCAACGGTGACCTAAGGTGACCGTTGATCTAGTGTGTCTGAGTTTGTGTTAGGAATAAATTTTCAGCTGGTTAAAATCGATTCGAATCGTCGTCTCTTCCGGATAATGACTCACACCAACATCGTAGTAACTGTATTATGAAATGATGGTTATGATGAACATAAAATTACTACACCGGCTATGGTTACTATTATATGCTACTACATAATATACCACATGTTTGACATGGACTAGTTGTTAATCTTGAGAAGAATAGTTGTAATTAACTTATGACCGAATTATAACTGTATACTTGAATTAGTAAGTTTTTTATGTAAAATGTTGTCAAGCTAGCTCCACTTATAAAGCCTTGCATGATCCTTGGAGTCACTTTATTTTTTGTTTATTATGGGTAAGTCTAACTGAGTACCTTCTCGTACTTAGGGTTTTATTCTCATTGTTGCAGATGGTACAGTTTATCATGGCTATTGCAAGAACTACTTATGTCTCGTCGTGGGACGAAGAGTAAGCACTGGGCAGGCATCTCTTATTAATCCCCCTCTTAAGCTTTTGTGAAAGTGTGGCCGTGAGCTGGCACTATATTTAAACAATGTTGCACATGTTAGTTTCAAACTTTTAAATTGCTTCCGCTACTATTTTACTTGAACGTGCTTTGTAATAACTTTAATTCGTACTTTGATGGATGAACTGTATTTGTGAACTTTATGTAACGTGTGATATGTATGTTGAATCATGTACGATCTTGGTTGTATGTTGGTTGAATCGAGACCCTTCGCGGTACTCGACAGACTACCGGGTTTATATAGGCTCAAGTATGACAGTGTGAGCGCTTACAAGCTGCCATTGTACTTGTGCTCTTATAAATTAGTAGGTTCTGCTACAAGGATCTCTAAAAGTATACCTCCCATCGTATCTTCTTCCTTTCAACAGATCCATTTGTTCTATTTAATACAAAATACCAGTGATGAGTCAGACCACTTGTGCAACACGAACTAGCTACTCTAGTTCGTAGTCTAATGTTCGTCGGTTACTCTTCTGTATGACAGCTTGAAAAATACAAAAGCCAAAATGCTGACCAAATTACATCCTACTAGTACACCAATTTATCCAATATTAAAAGTCTCTTGCTGCAAAGTCAGCAATGCCACATGCCAAATTATCAAATCATTTTTTTGTCTGCAATATTGTAAGGGTGACTGAAGGAAAATTCCAACCTTGCTATTCACTGCAATAATTTTGTATGTATAATCACACAATTTTGTAGTCTATAGATCAATGTAATCAAGTGTGAAGACAGTTCGGACAGAGGAGACAGTTGGGGGCGACATGGCTGCTGCTTCTGGCCGAGCAGCACTTTTAATTTGTAGAGTTAAATCCAAGAATGATTGGAGATGCTAAGAGCCCAGGCCAAAACTTGAACAGTGTGGACCAAAGTGCATGCATCATCTGTGTCGATGTAATAAGACTATAAGTCTATAATTTTGGAAGATAACAATGGTTGGTATCATATACATACCAAAATGCTTCGGTTGTGTCTGAATGAACTGTACTACTTGAGCACCGAGCCAAATTGGAAGCTTCATTATTTCAATATATTATTCCACTCTGGTTAGGTAAAAAAAATAAGAGCATCATGAGCAACTTAAATCATTTTGTGAAACCTAGCCGGTGGTGGACTGAAAGAATTCAAAGCAGAAAATACATATAAAGAGTACATTTTCAACATGGCAACATGGTTGAAAATCAGCAAATTGGTTTATTTAGTATGATAGGTCTCAGGAACTCTACAAATAATCAGATTAAAATTTGATCGTCATACCAAAATAGAGCAAGGTGAATAATAAAAAAATAAATGTAAAACATATATTTTTTTTACCTTCATAGTTCCTGAAACCTTGAGGCTAAGTGATCCAAACGATCCAGGTAATGATGATTCACTTCTCTAGCATCTGAATAGATATGGAGTTTATGTGGACTCTGACAGAAAAAACAAACAATTATGTTAAAGCAAGTGATAACTGATAACTTTAGAACCTACAGTGATGAACAGAGCAGCAGAACCCCAGCTCTCGCAAGGCTATATTTCACAGGGTATCCTTTTAAGCCTTGTTTGGATATATTCGGATTCGCATGAATCCACATAGGTTGGGGGGACTGGAGTAGAATTTGAAGTAAATTCCAACCTGATCATAAGACCTAGGAACTAAATATTTAAGCTTTGGACTTTGGAACACACCAACCTTGGAACCTACAGTAGAGAATAATGAAATGGCAACAGTAGACAATGGAACACATCAATCCATTTCCGTTGGGAATCCTGAAGACAAACTAAATAAGTGAACACTCGCGGAGCGTGCGGATAATTAATACTTTTAAACATGTCTATAATATGGCTGCTGCAAATCAGTCTGAAACAACAGGTGCAGCCATGAATACAGGAGCCATGGAAACAGGTAGATAATGTAAGGTAGCATGACCATAGTACAGCACAGAATACAAAATTTATTTGAGACGTTAGAGTTCATTGTTCCCTTTGATTTGGCATGTGCAGAGTAGGCAACATGAATTGCCTGATTTTTGTAGGTACAGGGTGGAGAAAAACAGGGAGCGTCTTTCTCAAGAAATGTGCTATAAAACGACAGAGCAGACATCTAAGGAGGTATCTAAACAAAGAACGTGTGTAAGTGACAGACCTAATGCTAGGAACACAAACATAGGTTGTGAATAATGGGTTTACCCAAGCAACGTTCAGTCGAGGAAATGTTTGTTGTTCGAAGCGACACTGTAAAATAAATGACAATAATGAGTCATCATGAATCATTGAAACCTCACACAGATAGCACTAAAACACCCTGTCAAGTGACCAAGTAGGCATGTAGCGACAGTGTACCAGGTTAGCGTCTTTTTTTCGTGGAATAGCTTCGTGCAAGTAGCTCTTGTGTTTGTTGGTGGGCTGGCTACAAGATCTGAATCTGAGTGCAAAGCGAAGAAGAGGGAAAAACTGAGTGTGTTTCAGTTTAAATAATAATGCTCTATCTCGGTATTATCTGCAGAAGTAACTTACCCTAGAGGAAAAATGCTTTGTCAGAGTTTGTCCAATGTCGATTTGAGGTGGAGGTGTCTAAATAATAATAAGGGAAAGAGTTTATGCATATGTGATTACTCGTAATGGGCAGAGGTAAAGACACTAATAAACACATGAGCACAAAAGAGGTTATCAGCACACACTAAATGTTCATTTAGGGAAAACAGAGTAGCGGTTAAAAGACATTCTGAAACTACTATGGCTGAACAAACTGCAGTGATCCCAAGTAGGCAAGGTCTAGGAGAGGTAACCAATACCCTCACCCTGCACATATGGCACATATTAAATAAAGTTAGAAATTGAATAATTTCAATAAATCATGTTTGCACTTCCCAAACAATACAGAGGAAGATAAAAAGAGTTGTTCCATGCTTAGCAGAACCTGTCTGCAGTCCATGTGATGAGGGAGCATGTCACAAACTAAGATTTAGTATAAAATTGAAAGCACGATAAATACCAGTTTCATGCCGTGTATATTAGTGTGTCAAAATAAATACCTCAAGGTTAAAAAGCACCTGTATTTGGGAACAGAAACAAAACTATTAGCTAAATATTTGGCAGTACATGACTACTATGCAAATGTATGACCTTTCAAGCACTATAAGGATCATTGCTTGCAAAGAAATAAGGCACGATGAGTATAGAGCATGATCAACGGAAAATGTCAATAGCCAACATGAATTCAGTTATACATTAGAATGCAGTAAAGTTTTCAAGAAATGTGAGCAAGGCAGACCATGTGTTTTTCCCATCGATGAGTTTTTATTTAAGAAACATGACACTATGTGTAATAGTTCACCATAATACAGAGTCATGGAATGATTTTGACACAACCTATGACTTTCTAGCTGATTCGATGTTTCTAGGTCAAGAGAATGCAATGCAAATTTACTAGTAGCGGTTAGACGACATTCTGAAACTATTATGGATGAACAAACTGCAGTGATCCCAAGCAGGCAAGGTGTAGGAGAGGTATTTTTTTTTCTTGCGTTTTTGAGGCACCAGTTTAATGAACAGGGAAAAATAGAGTAATTAAGCGAAAATGAAGAGTCACCTTCAGTCACAGAAGTTAGCTAGGTAGGTACCTTGTCTTTCTGTCACATACCAAAATGCAGCTGGAGAAACCCAGTGGACAGTAAGAAGGTATCAACTTGCATAAACCCCAAAGGCCTATATTTTGTACGACTTGCATAGTTAGCACATGATAAATGTCAGGCAACAGGTAAATTAAGCATCTATGCAAGAAGGTGACAATATCTTTTATGGTGTAGTGAATTTTATTGTTTATCCCATATGTTTTTCTATTGAACTGCAAATGTAAAAGTTCAGCGACTATTTAGAAACTGCGCATGAGCACAAACTGTTGCGAAACGGTAGTAGTTGCTAGAATCATCAGAATGAGCCCTTTTTTTTGGCAACAGCTTGCATGATTTATAATGAATTTCCATTGATTTTCAGCGAACTGTAATCCACAGTAAAAATGGAGTAATTAAAAAATTGAAGAGACACCTTTATATTAAACATGAAGAGAGTTATTTGAGGACATGAACAAATGCTGCAACTGTAATCCGGAAGAGCGGTGTAAAGGAAAGGTAGGAACGATGCGCTTACCAGTCATGACATATTGTGGTAGGAACATTGTGCAGAAAGAAACTGTTCCAAGCGGCACCGTCCATATATATATTATACAGTAGATATGCTTTAGTTAGCCAGAATGGCAGGATCTCACTGGGTCACAAACTATTGCACAACGCAAGATACCATATATCGCCGGATGCACCAACTTCGTGTCATTATGCAGAAATGAACAAAAAAGACATGTCGCCTTGCAAGGACTTTGGACGGCAGTGGTCTTAATTAGCTTGGATCCATGCGCTACTGACTTCAATTGTTATGGACTCAAGCGTTAACTGTTACTCTCAACATATAAATCGTTCGGTCTTTTCTAGATACGTAGTCTTTGTTCCAACTTATACGTGGCAAAAAAAAAACTCTATTCTAAAAAGTCAAAACGATTTATAATTTAGAACAGAGTGAACACTTATTTTATATCTACTACACCGTTCTTTCCTACAAGAATGTAACTGCACCAATTTAGAGACTGAGCAGTGTAGTGATTCAGAGTAGTTTCTTGTCAGTACCATCACCTTGTATTATAAGCTGTAACTGCTTGCTGAGGTAGCCAAGGCTGATGGAGATTCAAGGCTACGCGAACTAAATCGTGCAATTGTTTTACATGTACTAAAAAGAATGAAAAAAGTCTAAATAACACCCTGACGTATCGTGTGTGGTTTACTTAACCCCCAACCTATAAAACCAGGTATCCAACACATTAAATTTTGCAAAATCAGTCATTTTAACCCCTGGGCGGTTTTGGATACGTGGCGCTCGTTTTGCCTATGTGGCAGCCCCAGGAAGGAGAAGGGCGAGCAGATGCTGCGCATCACGACGGGGGCCTCCCCGTAGAAGAACTCCAGCTGCGCGATCACGCAGAAGACGTCGGAGCCCGTCACCAGCACGAACTGCTGGCACCTACCATGCGGTGGTCATCGGCCCGCTCCCTCCGTGGATGGCGCGGAGCCGGCGCCTCTCGACGAGCGCGGCCGTCCTAGGGCCAGCACCACCAGGAACCGCCCCACGCCCATGCGTTGCAGCTACGTCAACCCGCCGGGGCGCCCCGTCAGCCGCCGCGTCGCCAGGATGATGGCGGCGGCGTGCAGCACCACCCGCAGGAGCATGAACACCACCTCGATGGACACCAGCGACGCCACAGGCACCTTGAACCACCTGCCCAGCCGCGTGTCCATGGCCATCCCCTGCTGGATGAAGGTGGTGGTCATCTGCCCCAGCGACGCCACGTACAGCACACACGTCACCCAGATGGGTAGCATCCGCACCAGGATCTTCACTGCCCTCCACCTCACTCATAGTGCACAGAGACCATTCGCCCTCCTGCTCCTTGTCTCTGTCCTGATAGATTATTACAGGATCAACTAGCCATAGATCTAGCATGTGTACTTACATTTAGAATAAATAGTGAGTCCTAAGACATACTGGTACGGGATTAACAGATAGAGTGATAGAGAGAGAGAGATTAAGGAGGTGCAAACCATCGGCCGTCTTCGTAGAAGACGAGCTGGCTATGGGGTTGCTTGACGAAGGCACGGTGAAGCCCGACGGTGAAGGCACCGTCGCGGTGGCGGCGGTGTAGAGACGGCGGTGGCCGATGGCGGAGCTTCCCGTCGCTGGCAACGCCCCTCTCTAGATCGACTAGGGTTTAGGGACTATAGGTGGGGCGTCTGGCGGCTCAGGTGAACCTCGTACCTTGTGCCCCGGCCCCCACCTCTCTTTTTATGGTGCTGTGCGACGGGGGCCCACCAACCATGGAACGGTTGGGCACCCCCGATCAGGGCGCTGATCCAAGGGCCCAATTGGCCGTTGGACCAATTGGTGGAGATCATCTAACATTCTCCCCCTTGATCTCACCTTATGACTTAAAACCAACTTACTTATTTTATCTTGTTCCCATTCCATCACAGATCAGTGCATAGAGCGTGCCTCATTGTCATGGACAGTTGCCATTAGATTAAACAGCTATAATGCACCTCTCTGGTTTGAAACAGATTCTCAATTAGACCCTTATTGTCCAGGAATCATAGGCTTTCCCTTAAACCCATTCCGGCTAAGTGTTCTCTGAACACGGTGTGTGGTAAGCCTTTTGTAAGCACTTCCGCAAGCATTTTTTCTGTTCTTATATGCTCAAGACTAATTATATGATCCCGGACTTTATCTTTTACAACATAATACTTTATGTCAATGTATTTGGCAGCACCACTTGACTTATTGTTGTGAACATAACATACTGTTGTATTATTATCGCAGTATAACTTGAGTGGTTTATGTATGTCGTCTACCATTTTCAACCCGAGCATGAATTTCTTCATCCAATTCACCTGTCCTGTGGCCTCATAACATGCTACAAACTCGGCATACATTGTGGACGATGTAGTGACGATTTGCTTTGAGCTTTTCCACGATATAGCTCCTCCTGTGAGAGTGAATATGTACCCGCATAATCAGAATCTGTATACCCCTCTATGTGTAGGGAATCAGATCTTCTGTACGTTAGCATGAGACCCTTCGTACCTTGCAGGTAACGCAAAACTTGCTTTACTAATTTATAGTGTTCTATTCCTAGATTACTCTGATATCTGCCAAGTAACCCAGTAACAAATGCTAAGTCATGGCGAGTACGCACTTGAGCATACTGTAAACTTTCGACAGTTAAACTATATGTAACCACTTTCATTTGATCGATCTCATATTGGTTCCTGAGACATTGAAATTCCCTATATCTGTCGCTCTTGACTGTGGGAGTAGGTGAAAACTTACAATTTTGCATACTGTATTTCTTTAGAACTTTTTTTAAGTATGCCTTTTATGATAGTCCTTAAACCCTCTTTTCTCTATCTCAGTGAATCTCTATTCTAGGACAAATGAAGCTTCACCGAGATCCTTCATATCAAACTTCGAGAACAAGAACTTCTTTGTTTCTAGTAGTAGATTAACATCACTGCTAGCGAGCAAGATGTCATCCACATACAAGACTAGGAAAATGTATTTCCCATTCTTGAACTTTGCATAAACGCAATTATCCTCTATATTTTCTTGAAACCCAAACTTTCTTATTGTACTATCAAACTTCAAATACCACTGTCTTGAAGCTTGATTTAATCCGTAAATGGATTTCTTCAGACGGCATCACATACGTTCTTTTCCTTCCACAATAAAACCTTTCGATTGTGCCATGTAAATATTTTCCTCCAGATCCCCGTTTAGGAACATCGTCTTTACATTCATTTGATGTAATTCTAAATCGTAACGTGCTACAAGCGCCATTATGATTCTAAAAGAATCCTTACATGAGACTGGAGAAAATATCTCATTGTAATCGATGACTTCTCTTTGCGTGAAACCTTTCGCTACAAGTCGTGCTTGAAACCTTTCTATATTCCTTTTAGAGTCATGTTTAATTTTGTAGACCCATGTACAACCTACTGTCTTAGCTCCTTTAGGAATTGTTTCTAAGTTACAAACACCATTGGTTTTCATTGATTTTATTTCATCTTCCATGGCTTAAGCCACTTGGATGAGTGAGCGCTTCTCATGGCTTCTTCCAATGAGGTGGGATCATCCTTCATTTGAAATTACTCACATTCATAAACTTAGTAGTCATCAGGAATGACTGATCTCCTAACTCTTTGAGACCTTTTAGGGGTCTCATTAGATGACGCTTGTTCTATATGAGGCTGTTGTTGCTCTCCCTCATATATGACAATAGGTTCTAGGGGATCCTGAAGGATAGGTTTCTCATGTTCATTCATTGTTGCCACAGGAGAAATAACAACAGGTCTTGTTACTACAATGTCTTGCACTGTTGGTACAACAACAATAGGTAGCGTGAAGAATGGCTCCTAAACCATAGGAGTGGACATATATACCTGTTTCTCTTCAAAACTAATTTCTCGCGCTACCATGCTCCCCCTGATCATATCATCCTCTAAGAAGACAACATGTCTTGTTTCTACAAACTTCATTTGTCTGTCAGGACAATCGAAGCGATAACCTTTTGACTTTTCTAGATAACCAATAAAATGGCAACTGACTATCTTGGAGTCTAGCTTCTTTATGTTTAGGTTAAAAACTTTTGCCTTAGCTGGACAACCCCACACACATAAATAGTTAAGTGAGGGTTCCTTTCTTGTCCACAACTCATATGACGTTTTGGGCACCAACTTGCTTAGCACTCGATTAAGAATATGAATGGCGGGTTTTAACGCCTCCATCCATAAACTTATCGGTAGGGTAGAGTAACTTATCATGCTTCCCACCATATCAATTAAGGTACGGTTGCGTCTTTCAGCTACTCTATTCAGCTGAGGCTCGTCCGGTGTAGAATACTGGGCTACTATGTTATTTTCCTGTAAGAACCTTGCAAAGGGTCTAGGAACTTGGCCATATGGGGTGTGTCGACCGTAGTACTCTCCCCCACGTTCGGACCTTACTACCTTAATCTTTAAGTTGTGCTGATTTTCTACTTCAGCCTTAAATATCTTAAATTTATCCAATGCTTCCGATCTTTCCTTAATTAGATAAATATAGCCAAAACGAGAATAGTTATCTGTGAATGTTATAAATGAATCATAACCATCCACACTCTTCACAGGAAAAGGACGCTTCGTTTGGCATCTTTTTTATTTTCTTAATGTACTTTCCTTTTATGCAATCAATGCATTGCTCTAAATCTAAAAATTCCAAATGTGGAAGAATTGATTTCTTAATCAATCGCTCTATTCCTCCCCCTCGAAATATGGCATAAATGATAGTGCCATAATTTTGATGATACAACATGAACTCTCTTCCGCTTATTACTTGCATTCATAGACGAAGAGGCATTCTCATTCTCAGTACTTACATCATTCACATTCTCAGAAAGTGATAATAAATAAAGCTTATCTTGTCGGAAGGCAAGACCAACACAATTATTATTATAAACAATCTGATATTTACCATTACCAAAATGGCAAACATATCCATCGTCATCTAAACGTGAAACACTTATTAAGTTTCTTCGCAAAGAGGGTACATATAGAACATCTGAAAGCTTAAGTACAAAACCATCAACTAATTCTAGAGAGAGATCTCCAATGGCTTCAACTTCAGCTTCAACTCCATTTGCTACTTTAATTCTTCTTTCTCCTCTTTGCAGGGTCCTCCTCATATGAAATCCCTGTAATGAATTTGCAACATAAATAGTTACACCTGAGTCAATCCACCAAGTAGATTTTGAATAATTTAAATACAAGGACTCATCTATAAATATAATAATGTCCTCACCTTTCTTCAGAAGGTTCTTCAGGAAATCTGGACAGTCCTTCTGGTAATGTCCACGCTTTTTGCACCATTTGCACTGATCCTTGTCAACTTGTACATTGTTGTTCTTCTACTGGTGATCAATCTGAGGGGCTTTCCCATGAGGTTGGGCATTAAAATTCTTCTTTTATTGTTCTTCACAAGGTTTGCAGAGTCACCCTATGAGCTTTTAAGTCTCTCCTCCTCTTGCACACACATTACAATGAGCTTCTCAATGTCCCACTTATCGGGCTGCATGTTGTAGTTAACAACAAAAATTTCATACTCTTTCGACAAGGAAGCAAAAACCAAATGAACCAGGAACTCATCTTTGAGCCCCAAATCCATTGGCTTGAGCTTGGATGCCGTGTTGCTCATCTTCAATATGTGTTCTCTTATACTTCCACCAGAGTATTTCTCATTGAATAATTTCTTTATTAAGGTACTGGCATAAGCCTTTGAAGAGTTAGTGAACTGACTCTCCACCTTCTTAAGATACTCTGTGGTGGTATCGCAATCTGAGATAGACCCCCTTATAGCATCTGAAGTTGTGGACTTAGCCACCATCAAGCACTTGTGCTTTGAAATGCCCCATTTTTTGCGTTCGAGATCATACTTCATCCGCACTTCTACATAATCTCGCTGCCGAGCAGTGAAATCAGCATTAGTCTTATTATTTTCCCTCACCGGGTCCACTAGCTCAGTCGGACACGGGCAGGTAAACGCTAGGTCATTTTCAGACAGCGCAAGTGCTAGTTCATACTTCTCTCGCCATACCCTGTAGTTGCCCCCTTCAAGAGGCGATATGAGCGAGATAAAAGTCATTGGGTTCGGTCCTAAAAAACACCGTCAGAGATAGTGAGAAAATATGACATCATAATTGCATGCTTTAATTTAACGTTAGTCAAAATTAAAACATATAATATTCTTATACACTAATTCTACATCACCGTTGGGCAGAAATAGAATTAATGCATGAAAAACTTATGAATAAACATCATAATATTGTTATCATCAATGTTGGTTAGAAAATAACAATACGATAATTTAACTCAAGCAAATATGACTACTCCAATTAAAATTTTCCCGTTGGTTCAAAAATTAATCAGAGGATAAACTGATCATTGCAGCGGAAAACTCATACTTAATTGGTGAATTTTACCCACAGAAAATTCTCTTTACTAATTTTATTTGAGCCATTAATCAAATACCAGGAAAAAAATAAATTCTCTAGAATTTAGAAAATGAAAAAGGGATCAAAGCATCACTGTTTACTCAGCCCAAGCAGCAAAGCGGCCCAACCTGCCTTGCGCGCGTACCCGCAGCTCCCTCCCAGGCCGCAACCTGGGCCTGGGCCGGGAAAGCGACCTGCCGCTCGTGCCCGCCTGGGCCAAAACTCGGTTCGTTCGCTTTGCACCGTCCATCTCAGATCGACGGTCGAGCGCACTCCTCGGCGGAACAAAATGGTGTGCGGCGCCTCTTTCCCCGAAACCCTAGCCACCTCTCTCTCCCCCTTCTCTCTCTCTCAGCCCCGGCAGCACCGAGCGAGTGAGCGAGAGCGTAGAGAGATGATGGTGCCGTCGTCGGCCCCCTCGTCGGCGCGCGCGCTCCCTAGTGGGGGAGTGCGCTGCTGTCTAGCGACCTAGCGGCGGCGCCCTTGGTCGGAGCTCGCACGCACCTGACGAGCAATGGCTCGGCCTTCTTCTCGCGCGCCGGCGAAGCGGCAGCGTGGTGCAGCGGCGAGGTAAGCCGTCTCCTAAGCCCTTCCCCTTTCCCCTTCTTCACTCTGATTGGATTTTCTTTCTCTTCTTCTCGGTCGAGTTAGGGTTCGGGTTTGGCTACAGTTCTTCTTCCTCGAGTTGTCTACGCGGGTTAGGGTTAGGGTTTGAGTTTCTTTTTAAACTGAGACCCTTTCTTACTCCTTTTCTTCATCCGATTTGGGTTTAGGGTTCGTTGAACCCTCTGCTTAGATACGAATCAGATCTCTCACCTCCGATAAGCTAGATCTACGCATAGTTAGGCGACTGATACCATTGATAGATTATTATAGGATCAATTAGCCATAGATCTAGCATGTGTATTTACATTTAGAATAAATAGTGAATCCTAGGATATGTACTGGTACAGGATTAACAGATAGAGTGAGAGAGATTGAGGGGGTGCAAACCATCGGTTGCCTTCGTAGAAGACGAGCTGACCATGGGGTTGCTTGACGGTGGCGCGGTGAAGCCCGACGGTGAAGGCGCTGTCGCGGTGGCGGGGGTGTAGAGGCGGCGGTGGCCGGTGACGAAGCTTCCCGTCACTGGTAACGCCCCTCTCTAGATCGGCTAGGGTTTAGGGACTATAGGTGGGGCATCTGGTGGCTCAGGTGAACTTCGTACCTTGTGGCTCGGCCCCCATCTTCTTTTTACGGCGCTGTGCGACGGGGACCCACCAATCATGGAACGGTTGGACGTCCCCGATCATAATGCGGATTAAAAGCCTAATTGACCGTTGGGCCAACTGGTGAAGATCATGTAACACGTCCTTGTCGACGATCACGGCAGCCAAGGCACCATTGACCCTTGGTGCGCGACAGCAGCTGCTGCTCGCCGTCATCATTGGCGTCGTCTTGCTTGAGCAGCACCGCCGCGCCGTCGTCCCTTTCCATTCTCACGTTGCGCTTCCTGACGGCGACGACGAGCACCCTGATGATGTCCTTGAGCGGGCTGCCCGTCGGCATCTGCACCCTGTAGTCGGCGCTGCGGAAGCTCGGCACGACGCGTGATGGAGCGGCAGGTCGTGGTTGCGGGAACGACGGCGGCGCCGTGGCGCTTGCAGCAGAGGAGACGAGCCTCAAGCGTTTTGCAGTGGAGCAACGAGTTTCCAGGGCGGTGGCCTACGACTTCAAGGACGCCGGACGGCGCTGCCCCTGACAGCGGCTCGAGCAAAGAAGAGGGCGCGGGGGCAGGCAATGGGGCCTGCTACTTCCTGTTCCCCATCTCTCGCTAGAGCACGTACGGGGACGGGTCGATGAAGCGGTGCACGTACATGTTAGAAGTTTAGTTCTGAGTCATGTAAAGACTTTTGTAATCCCGTTGAAAGTTTTCAGTAGAGTCGCAGTTAGTTTTGCTGGGCGTAGATTCATGGGTGGCAAGTGATGTGCCCTGGCCACGCCGTGACCATCAGGAGTCTGTCCCCGCCACGACGGCGTGTGCTGCGCGTCCCACAACGATCCGATGGAAACAGGCTTTGTGGAGCCGTCGCTGATCCAGGAGCAGAGCTCGGTCTATGTTCCAACAGTACAGCACCGACGGGAGCACCGGCTAGAGCAGCCGCGTGGCCGCTGCCTCGCGCCGCAGGATGCTGGCTCGTCAATGTCGGTGCTAGACCGCCTGTGCGGCTGTGCTGGTGCGGGGAGGGGCGTGCCGAGCTGGTGGCACACGATGCGGGAGGTGGCCACGGACAAGGCGGTGAGAAGATGGCGCATGCCGGCGTGGTGGAGCTCTAGGAGGCTACGCTCCGCGTCGTGGCAGTCCTGGATCTCGTGCGCGACGATGGTGCCCTCGCGGCACCCCAACGAGGGCCTTCGCTGCGTGGCATCGGTGTGGTCCAGGGACTCGAGCCTGGCGTGGATGCAGGCAGTCGAGCGCGCCACGGATGGCCGCCACCTCCGCCCCCTGGAAGAACATGCGCCCAGTCGTCTGTGATGACGCCAGCGCCCGACTCTGGGAGCTCGATCCGATCGGTCCCCGACTCCGCGGCCAAGGGGGCATTTGCTGGAGCCGTGGCAAGGAGCAGACCCATGAGCGGCACAATGCGAGTCGCCGTCGGGCCGCACTATTCGAGCTGTCGCTCGCCTGTGCGCGAGCAGCCGCCGAGCCGCCCTGCTCGAGCCATCGCGGGCCCGCGAGCGAGACACCGGCGGCCGGCCACGCGTGAGGTGCCTCCACAACGCGCTCCTCGAGCTGTCGGGATGCCCTGCGCGATGCACACTGCCGGGCCGCCATCCGCTACCGGTGTCGACTTGCATCTTCCACTGCAGCTCTCTCGGAGAAACCAGGTAGGAGGATGCAGCGAGACCCGCGTCCGCCTGAGCCTCTCCCTGTCGTCCACGTCCACGTCCTCGCCCTGCTCCTCCATCGCCAGGAGCTCGGTCCCGGCAGCACCCACGCCGCGGTCTAGCCCCAGCGCCGGGCCCGCGCTCGCGACCATGTGGACCGCGCCTGTGTAGCGGCGTCGCAAGGCGCAGGACCCTCCGCCGCGACGATTCGGAGGAGCGCGACGGCCAAGGGGGCATCTAATGGACGCACCTGTGCAGGGCGAGGTCCGCCAGCAGCGCGGCCGGGTCGGTGACGCCGGAGAAGGCGACCTGGGCATGATTAGAGCTGTTAATGGAGCTGTCATCTAGGCTGATAAGTGGGCCTACATGCCACGTCATCGAAACCAGCGCACTTGATTGCCACACCAGCAAAACCACTTCCCAATACCACTCCTGAGGTTATTTGACCGATTTTATAAAATTTAATACGTAGAATACCTAATTTTATAGTTTAGCGTAGATGCGTTAGGGTTATATAGATTTTTTTTATAAAATGAATCATGTGAATGATTGGGCACACAGGAGAGTGGCAATTTTTTTTTTTTGAGATTGGATGGGGGCGGGGGGATAATGATAAATTAAAAGATCGATACACATGTTCGTTGTTCCTGTCCACTGGGTTGTGCGCTTGGTCATGGTATGACTTGACCCAACGGACAACAACCATACCAACTGAATTTAGGGCCCCTTTGGCACGGCTTCACGAGCAGCTTCTCGAGCGGCTTTTGATGAAGCCGTGCCAAACAGACAAAACCAAAACGGCTCACGAGCGGAAGCCGGCGAAAGCCCCTAAAACCCCGCTCTCTACACTTCTCCACCGGGGAGAAGCCAAAAATAGCGGCTCATACCGGCTTCTCGTCCCAACAACTCATTTTCCATCTTTGTCCCGGGAGGATGAGCAGTGGACGACGTCGATTCGGGGCGCAGCGCCTGCCGCAGACGCGGTGGCACATGGGTAAGCGCGGTTCGGCAGCTGGCGCGCGGGGCGCGCAGGCGCGGTGGGGCAGCTACTCCCTGCTCCGCCCCGCCGGCGGCCTCCTACGCCGCCCGCCGGCCTTCGACTCCACGGCCAGCTCCTGCTCCGCCGAGGAGAGAGAGAGAAGAGGAAAGCGGATGATTGGATAGGAGAGAGCGGCCTCGGGGATAGGAAGGGGGCCGGACAGAGAGGGAGCAAAAGAAGAAGGGAATAAGAAAAAAAGAAAGAGAAATAAAGAGAAAAAAAGAAGAAAAAATATAAGGGTATTTTGGATTATTTGACATCTTCTTTACACTAGGAGAAGCCGTTTTGCCAAACCTTTTCGTACAAAATAAGCCAGAGCCAGAAAAAGCTGCTTTTCCATACGAGCTAGAGCCAGAGCTATTTTTTCACGAGCCAGAGCTGTGCCAAACGGGGCCTTAATCGACGGCCTGCTCTACAAACAGGACCGTACAATCTGTCCACGAACAAAAGATCAATTGTCCTGAACTATCTTAAATTTTGTTTTGTGAGACCAAGCTTGCGAAGGGTAGCCTCAGCAGGGTTTCTCTATTTCGTTTTTCATGTTTTTTCCCACTCCCCAGAAAATCACCGACAATTAGTGTACTATTTTTTTATGAAAATTTTTACTCGTTTTGATCTTTTTATGCTTACTAAATGTTCTGTAGAATTGATATTTACAACTGTTTATGCAGACTAAATCACCGAGGCATCTCTGTCATCACTGCGGCTCCTCTTTTGCGCCCGTGGTTTCATATGCAACTGTCTCATCGGCTACCTCCACTACTTCGTTGATCACGACTATCTCATATACGATATCCTCGCCCATGGCTACTCCACCCTCATGTTTGGCTACATCAACATCGGCACAAAGAGCTAGCGGCACAAAGAGCTCCTCGTCAGTTTCCACACAGTCATAATATCCTCGGCCGTTATGATTGCGGGGGATGTTAGCTCATCAGATTACTACGACCTTTAACTTCTCCCTAGTCTCACTCGCTACGTGGCTCCGTTATGACTCTGAGATGATGTTAGAGTATCTTGGGATATCTTCAGACCGTATAAACTTTCTTATCTCTAAAGAGGCTTCTTGTCCCCGAAGCAACGGACTCCTATATAATCCGCCCACGAGGGTCATCAATACAATCGATCTAACTGTACCAATTCTATTCCTCCTACATAGACCTTATATTAGCTTGAACTATGTGTGTTTGAGATACAAATTGTTACATACATAGAGTACTTTGGGGTATTTTTTTAATTATGAAAGATGTACAGGTAACCTAGATGCATATTTAAGAATTATTTTTATGTTCTTCTAATAATAACAAATGTGATATTATTTCTTATAATGGTGAAGATGGTTAATTTATATGTGGGTTCGCTTTATTTTTTTTATAATAGCAAAGGTGGATAGTTTAGATGAAATTTTAGGGGTTATTTTAGATTATTTTTTATAATAAAAATATTTTGGTAGCACTTTAGGACATTTTCATAACAGTGGATATAGGTAATTTATAAAAGCTCTAAAGGGGCCTCCAATCAGCAATTGTAATATTGGGCAGGCAGTCCTAGTTTCAAATCTAAACACTTAAGTTCTTTTTACTGAAAATTCTGTTGGGATGGCCCCCATTGATCAGTAGAAGAAATTGTGGGCAAAACTAGTGTCTAATCCAGAAATCTTAATCCAAAATTCTCTTTGTTTTTTTTTTTTGCAAATTACATAGTAAGACGCAGATACCTACAAGCACTTGCGTACACTCATCCCTATGAATATACACACGTAATCCTAGTCTTATAAGCATCTTTGAAAGACTAAGCTGACATATCTTAAAGTTGACGAAGACACTATAGACGTCTCGTACTTAACGGACACGTCACTTATCCACTGAAAGTATAACGTCGTATCAATAAATCTAGAAAATATAGAACTCAGCAGTCCAAAAAAAAACCTAACAACACCTCTTTGACCAAAATCTCTGCTCGGCTGCAAGAAATGTTTCCACGAGTAGCTACCTACTAGTTATCGCCCATATGACGGTTATTGAAAGTACTAGGATGCCAGGCGCAGATCTGCGGTTCGGGTTGGGGATGGTTTTTCACCCACGTTCGGATTAAAATCGGGTCGTTCGGGTTTGCGTTTCCCCCGTGGATACCGATATCGAAATAATCAATTGAATAAAAATGTTTAAATTCATATAATTGTTTACTTAGAATAATTTATTAAAGTTGCTCATGAAAATTTTATATTGTTGCCTCTTGTTTATACATGGAATAGTATATAGTTTCGGTATCATTCCGGGTATCCGTCATATGACGCTGTTAGTTGAAGCTTACTATTTCTTTTTACCAAAAGTATATTTTCTCGTTCACGTACGAAAAACAAAAAAAATCGTTGATTTTTGGTCGAAATATTCAACCCTCGGCTAGCTCTGAACTTTCACTACAAGGAAGAGGTACAATTTGGAGACCACATTATTACCAGCCAAAACCCGAATCATGCAGAAGTCGTGCGCCCCAAAGCAGCAAGGTATATGCATCACGCTGCCACGCACCATATGCATCTCTGCGTGTGTCCCGGACGACTACCCTGGAAATCAAGTGCGACCGCGACAGTGTCGGGGAAAATATGAGCAAATCGGCATCATCGTTGATTTTTCTTTTCTAGCTCATGGAGTTTTTGATGATGCTAGCATTCTAGTTCTAGCCTTCAAGGGTTAAGCAAATTAACATTCGCCCAAGCGTTTCTCTCGAGTTTCAGCTATACCTTTTCTACAGCATACGATTCTTTTTTTTTTTTGAAGGAAACAGCATACGATTCTTGTTAGGCCAGCCGTGAGAAGGGTGCTAATGTAATACTAACAGCAATGCCTTGTGTCCTAGAAGCGGTTGTGTTTGTCAAGTTGTTACATGCCGTGGAACTCTGAGAACTCCGCGGCTTGGTGACGAACAGCGACGGTACAGAGTATTTAAGAGACGCTAATAATTTGTGCCAACAATGAGCAGCAGGAGTATCTATTTGTTGATGGCCAAGTCACCGGGCGACCTTTCTCGGCCGGTGATGCGTGGGCGTGGCGATATCTTGTTCCCTGACGAATTGGCCGTCCAATGTTCGTCGATTTTTTTTAATTTTAACTTTTTTAATATAATTTTAAATCTAACACTGTTGGTTTTTTTTAAAACTAACACTTTTGGCCGCGTCTATTGTCCTGGCGCGGCCAAATGCCTGTGTCGCGTCATGCATGGTGGCGCGGCAGAGGGCTGACGTGACGTAGGCCAGCCTGAGGGACCGATGACGTGGTAGGTCCTGCCGCGTCACCGACCTTGGGGCGGCAGTGCCGCGCCCTGTTGCGTGGCGCGGCTGGACCCAATATACCGTCCGAGCAGCCACACCACCTGGCCGCTGCGCCTGCCGCTCGTCCGGGCTAACTGGATGGTTGAATCGAAACGCGTCGCGCCCGTATTTTGTTGAGTTTTTTTCACGGCCGAATAGAGAATTTGATAAGCCAATGATTAGTTTTTTGTCTTTCATAATACGGTTATGCACCATTTTAACTAATCAATTACGAAAAATTGCCACCGGCGTCCAGATACGCCGGAACTGCCGGTTCCCGAACGCAGGGTACTTAATCTTGCCGGCAGTGCTGCCGCGACTCAAAGAAACGAATACGAAGCAAGTTGACAAGCTGCCACATAACATATTTATTGTTTTGACATAAGTTTGAGATAATATAACCAAATAACTCCGTAAGTTTCGGATGCCAATATTCGTTTAACCTAACAAACTAAGACCCAGGAGTGTAAGGATCCCTCAGACGTCTCTGTCTCTTCGGATTTATTGGCAACACATTGGGAGTGTAGCCAACGTCGGTATGGTCGCGTCGACGGTGCGTACGGCTCATACCCTGCAGGTATATGATACGCACGATTACTTATAATTCTTTATGATCGTTAGTTCATGGAGCCTACGTATTGAAACAAACTATCTTTGTTAGTACCTGTGAGGCTCCTTGGGTGCCAAGTGGGGCACCACCTAGCTGAGACATGCCGATCTCGTTCTGCGGCCATTCGTCCCACTAGTCGTGCTGTCCGCGGAAGCCCGGAGGTTCGTCGTTGTCGTCATCGTCCTCCTCCTCATCCTCGGTTGCAGGGTCCTTCCCAGCGCTATGATGTGGTGATGTACGCACCGCGGAAGTGGCACCCTGTGTCATCGGCTGAGAAGACCCGGTTGATGTCCTCAAAGAGGCTGAAGACGTGCCACCAGACCGCGCGGAGAGTGGCGGTTCCTCATAAGGAGTGTCCATGTAGCTCAACTTCTGAGCTAGCTTTCTGCAGCTCTTCTTCACCTTCTGCATAAATAGACGTTAAAGTTAGTTCATTACCCAAACGCATATACACTAAAGAAACATTTTTAAAACGGACAAGTTTATGTTTACCTCCACAAAAGCCGCGAGAACGCCTGACCCCTGCCCTCTAGACTCGTGAAGCCAGAACGCTGCTTCGTTGGACAGCCTTGACAATTGTGTCGCCTGGATACAGAAACGCAGTTGGACAGTTTTAGTACACATACTTAATACCAAAAGGATAATAAATTATATCATTCAAGTATCTTACCACGTATCTTTAAAGCGGGGCTCTCTGTAGCTGTGTGTCCTTCCTAGTGGTAACGTCGTACACATCTTCGATGACATCTTCCTCTGAGTCCTCGTCAATCGTCATGTCAGTGTACGGGGGCTTGATATGTGTCCTCGTAGACCTATGAAGCCACCGCAGGTACTCGTCGAAGGTGTCCTGGTCGTGTGGAGGACCCGCAAGGACCGCATGTGGTACCCTGATCTGCCACAAATGAATGTACGAGTTGTGTGTCACGCGCCAATCCTTGGTCTTGTACCTCTTTCTGCGGTCAAACCTGCAACAAAACGATGTTAGTTGTACCAAATACACCTCTAAATTGTAGCATTGTTATTAATCGATAACGCACCAGTGCAATTCTTGATTGGTGGAGTAAAGCGCTCTGTGATCCAGGACGACGAAACACCGGAACTTTTCCTGTAATTGATCAAAGAAAATGAGATCCGATGCCAGCTGTAAAGCAATGCAAGTATTAAATAGGCTTGAATTACTCACTTATTTTTCTTGGAAGCATCGTCGTCCGGTGGAAGAAAGCCAGTAATTTGAGCCACCAGCTCCCTCTAGTGATCGTTGTCAACTATCCCTGTCACTGGAAGTCCCCCCCAACCGAAGGCCTAAAATAGCCTTCACGTCCTGCAACGTCAAGGTCATCTCGCCAGTCGCCACAAGGTAGGTGAAATGTGTGGGTCTCAGGCCTCCACCTGTTATAAGAATAGAACGACTGTTAGTTGTCTCTAATTTGTTACAAGAAAGTTTACGTACAAAGAATGCACTCGCACCTGTCTACAGCTGCAGTAAGTAGTGCTGGGTCAAAGGGCGGAAGACCGTGGTTGACAACATGGACAAGCTCGAGGAAGCCAGCACGTCGTATATACAGCGTATAACGCTTGTCCCACTGATGCACCCTGGTGTGAGTGCGGGGCCTCAAAAGAGGCAAGGACACCTCTGCGTCGTTGTCACTCAAGATGTGTGCTCGGTGCTGGTCGTCGTACTCCACCTCAAGAATATGGTATAACGGGTGCTGCGTGGGAGGAGCCATCCTGTTACAAATTAATAAATAAAGCGTTAGAGTATTCAAATTAACAAAATTCAAGTTAACATTAGTAAGTGCACAAACAAATCACAAACAAATTCACTAACCTAACTAGCCTAAATCCCTAAACCCAAAATCCTAACTATACTAGATAATAAATACATAATCAAGCCATATAAAACTTTGGTTCCAAAATTACAAGTAATCCATCCATCTCAAAATAAATACATATCTTGCTTCTCGAGTAGTCAAATATGTTTAAGTTTGATCAAAACTAAAAAAAAACGGTATCAATATTTGTATCTCCTAATAAATTTATTACGAAAGTATACTCCATGCTTAATGTAATAGTACTTATTATGTATCATAAATATTAGTACGCTATTATATAAATTTGATCATTTTTTTTTAAAAATAACTTCAGGAAGCGAGATGTGCATTTATTTAGGATGGAAGGGGTACTTCCTCCGTCACATAACAATAGTCGTTCTAAGATATCATAAAAACACTAATACTAAATGAAAATAGCCTCGATGCCCTTACATGTTCCTAGAAATGTTAGCACTAGCAGACCATCATCAACTCTTTTGCTTCTGCGTCGACCGCTTGAGGATTGCGAGGGCACGTGGGGTACCGTAGGGATAAAAAAAAATACTAACTATAAAAAAATGAAATCGAGAGGGAGGTACCTTAGGAGCGAGCGGCCTTGACGCGCCGACGTTCGTGGCGCGGCCGGCTAGGGCGCTGCGCGGCGGGAGTGGCCGGGCGCAGCGTGGGCGAGCGGCCGAGGCCGGGCGGGCGTGGGCGCGTGCGGCCCCAGGCAGGGCGCTGGCGGCGGGGCGCGTGCGGCTGGCGGCGGCGGCGTTCGGGCGGGCGGGCAGGGCAGGGGTGCGTGTGGGCGGGCGGGCTCGCACGCGGTATATATTTGGTCCAGCCGCGCCCCGGATCAGGGCACGGCACTGCCGCGCCAAGTTCGGTGGCGCGGCAAGACCTGCCACGTCATCGGTCTCCCAGGCCGGCCCACGCCACGTCAGCCCTCTGCCGCGCCACCATACATGGCGCGGCACAGGCATTTGGCCACGCCAGGGCAATAAGCGCGGTCAAAAGTGTTAGTTTTAAAAAAAAATCTGACCGTGTTAGATTTAAAATTATATTAAAAAAATTAAAATTAAAAAAAAATCTGTTCGTCCAGTGCCCTTGCGTTACACAGGTCCTCACCCCTCAGTTTGTCTCCCCAATAATATCATTCATTCTCTAGCCTCTGCGTAGGGTCACTGGATCGGATTTCCTTGTAGGGTCGAAAGAAGGAAGAAGAGTACTCGTACTCTCCATGCACGCAGCACGCTAGCTACAGTTTTGAATGCTAGCTTTGGCATGGTCATCCTGTCACACGAGACGTGTGTCTCTGTTCCATTTGCCCAGCTCAGGGTCAGGCCAGCCGTGTGTCTGCAGTCACCTCCAGCTCCAATTATTGAATGCTTTGGCATGATCATCCTGTCATACTAGCAGAGCAGTGGCACGGCATCATCTTCGCCGCCGGCCGCCCCCTCCCCACCCCTGCAGGCTGCAGTGTCACTGTGTCAGTCAGTGTGTCACACATGGCTAATCCTGCAGTCCTGCTTTTCGGCGGATGCACGGATATTCTTCTTCCAAACCGTGTGAGCCTTGCGTATGCTCTCTCTTTCCGTTCCCCTTTATTGCAGCCTGCCAGCCTCTAAGGTTTAGTGTCATCGTTAGTGGAGGGACTGTCATTCTCCCAAGACAGTAACACACGTTAAGTTGATCACTGCACTGCACGTTACTGTGCTGTTATTATATCGTGTTGATGGTTGATCGAGTGCCCCATGTTGAATACTAGCAGCATGTTCGGTTGGCTGGTTCGTAAAGAATTACTACTGGCTGATTTTTGTGAGAGAAAAATATTGTTCCGGCTGAAAATTTTCGATCGTTTACGACAAGCCACAGCCAAACGAATAGGCTGAGACTCATCATTTGGTAGAACATCACTGTAGCAAGCATACGTTTGAGCATGGATAACGCACGCACAAATCGCAAAAAGAAAATCAAGAACCACAAGGAGGCGGATATTGGCTTCATCAGACAGAAAAGAAGGCTAAACTAGAAGCTATATGTAGGCCTGTTGGGCATAATGGGCTGTATTTTATTTTTCTTCGAGGAGCCTAATGGGCTGAAAGCATGGACTTTTGGGCCAATCGTGATGTGCCTTACGACACTGCCAAGGAAATAGCAGAAACCTTTTCCGTTTCTTTTTTCCTAAGTTGCCATCTGCGTATTGTTTCATGAAGTTGCTAGGCAACGTCACCTGAAGTTGTAACCAACTCCATACATAATTGGTAGCGGGTATATTGGTCCTATTTTGCAAAGCTTAGGCCTTGTTTGGATCCATGTGATTAATAATTAGTTAACTAGCTCTTAGTCCATAATGATCCAAACAGCTGAGCTAATAGATGTTCCAAAAAAAAGGTGGGCTAATAGACGGACTAATCTTTAGCTAAGCCCCTAACAAATTGTTAGTCCACTGGTTGGCAAAACCTAGCTAATTGAGAATACTAGGGGAGGCTTTGTAAACAAGTTGCTGTAAAATAAGTCGAGATGTTACTTCAGTCGCTGGTGAATCTTGTAGGAGTTGAGGGTGACCGGAATTGAAGGGGGAGGCTCACCCAAAAGGGTGGCGACGGTCGAGCAGAGGCAGGGGCGGGTCCAACGGGGGGGGGGGGGGGGGGGGCTACCCGTACCGGAGCAGTGGAACCCCTGTGGAGCCCCCATGAATTTTTAGGTAAAGTTCTATAGTGTAGGTGGGGCTGAGACTTAAGATCGAGCATCAGTCAGAGATATGTGTTGTTCAGCTCCCCCCCCCCCCCTAAAATTATTCCTGGATCCGCCGCTGAGCAGAGGTGTTGGCGATAAACGGACTTAGCATGGGTGTCCTTGGAGATGCTGGCATGGTGGTTTTGTCGGCGAAAGGAGTGGCAGATGCAGACGGGGATGATAGGGGGGCTTGCTCCTTACTCTCTTTTCTGCTCCTATGATTTTCCTCATTCCTTTCTTCTTCCTACCTCTTCCTTTTCCAAGAAAATGGAGGAGGTTGGGAGGGGAGGGGGTTTTGAGCCCCACCCGTCCCACCACTGGATCCACCCCTGGGACTGTATTTTGTCGAATCTCAAAGGGGTGGCGGTGGTCAAGCAGGTCTTATGAGTAGTAGAAAATCCCACTAAGTGGTGCTGCTTTGGCGGTGACAGGTAGGAGCAATGGTTGGGTGTGGTAGGGGGAGCATTCCTCATCTCTACATTACACTTATAGCCATTTAACACACATATACCATGTAATTATACAAAAATTTGAAATAAACTAACAATTTAAGGATACCAAACATGAAATCGAACGCTGGCCTGACTGACACCTCTAGTAGCGATTTACTATGTGCGACTGGTTTTCATTTTGTCTTAGGCTCCAACCTAGTTATTTTTTTGGATGTGGTAGTTGTTAATACTATTCTTTATAAATTTAGAGAAACTTTGGATAGTTTGATGTAAGACAAATTCAGAAATGCTTACACTTGTGAACAAAAAGAATATTTCACTAGAACATCTTTTTGCTTAGAATGAAACATTGCAGATCGAACATTTTTTTTTTTTTGCCAAAAGAATCTGTTGGCCCTGATCTTCCATAATATTTTATCTCCCTACCTAGAACATTTTGTTTCATAGCCGGAAGATGTTTTTCGTACACAGGAATATTGCATTTTCCCCAAAAAAATAGACATGTTATAATAGTGTCTCTCTTAAAAAAAATATGTGCAATAATAATAATCTAAGAAACCTAAAACGGTTATTTGGCAAAAAACAAGAATCCAGAACAACTACCATCAAATCTTTTTGTCCATTGTGTGTAGGGATGAAAATAGACGGAAACAGTTGAAAAATCCCTCATTGTTTTTCTACTTCTACGTTTGAATATGAAAAAGAAAGCGGTAAAGCCGGATATGAAAATGAACATGAATTATGGAATTTAGAGAATTTCAAAAATGAACTAATTCGAGCGGAATTATGTCGAACTACCAACCCATAGGAGCAAGTGCATAACAATTAACAAGTGCATGACCAAGTGCATAACAATAATTAACAAGTGCATAACCCTTAGCCTTAAGTCTTAACACAATTGCCGACACACAAATACTGGAACTGGAAGTCTAGAACAAGCAATTAAGTAGCGACTAAAACTATGACAGGAGTAGAGGAGAGGAAAGTAACTCTAGGTTTAGATTGGGTTGGGTTGTGCGCATGTGCCTTGACACTTGAGTAGTTGAGTTGGACTTCTAGTGGGCCAAACAGCATATACCACATTTCAAAAAGGGGATATCTGAAATAAAAATCGGAAAAGTAGAAAACGGTTGGGATAACACCTAAACCGTTTCCGTCCTGATTTTGAATTCAGTAATACCGTATTTCGTACTGATTTTAGGTTTGTCCGAAAATGCGAATTCGAACCGATCGAACGTAGAAAACGATACCAGACGGTATAGGATATTCCCGTCCGTTTTCATCCGTGCACATACGTAGCAGACTTGTGTTAGTGTGTAACGCATGCAAGCAGTTCATTCGACTCATCCGAATTCCGAAATGAAGGGAGGAGAGGGCCACGCTAGAGAACAGAAGGAAATGGGGGACGGGTGGCGCATTATTCTTGTCCCGGCAAGCTGAGATCACGCACCACCCCCGTCATTCTAAATCAAGCAGCACTCGCTTGACCAAGTCTATGCGGCGCAGAGCCCGCCCGCGCCCTATGCTTGCTCCGGAGCTCTCGTTCCCTGCCGCGGCTTCTCCGTAGCCATCACTTATTATCCCTAATGCTAGCTTCGTCTATTTACTCGCTTACCCGAGCGGAGGAGAGAAGAAGCGATTGGGATTGGGGGCGAGTGCGTGCGTGCAGCCACAGGCGTCGGCACCATGTCTTTTACCGGCACGCAGGACAAGTGCACGGCGTGCGACAAGACCGTCCATTTCATCGACCTCCTCACTGCCGACGGCGTCACCTACCATAAGACATGCTTCAAGTGCAGCCACTGCAAGGGGATCCTCTCGGTACGTGCATCATGCAAATGTCCTGTCGTCCATGGCATAGAAAAACGATCGAGTTTATTTGCATCCGATGATATCTGCATGCAAGCCACAAAAACAAGAGTTTTTCTGACGCTGCAAACCGAATGATAATGCATTGGCCTCCTGCAGATGTGCAGCTACTCTTCCATGGACGGTGTGCTGTACTGCAAGACCCACTTCGAGCAGCTCTTCAAGGAGACCGGGAGCTTCTCCAAGAAGTTCACGCCAGGTAATGCAGCACCACGACGTGATCTTCAGTCGCCACAGCAATTCTGTTTAATTTGTCGTGCCCGGAAAGAAAATTATGCTGAAAGCTTTGTTGTGTAATTCAGGTTGCAAGTCTTCAGAGAAGGGTGAACTGGTACAGCTAGCCTCACAGAACTAGTATCATCATGATTGCTTTTGGAATGTCTTTGTTTATTGTTGTAACTGGTTAAATGTTTCCAATGCAAATTGGAATCCCTTTGCACTTTGCAGTCAAGGGCCCCAAGCAAGCTATCATCTGCATTTTCTGGTACTCAGGATAAGTGTGCAGCATGCCAGAAAACAGTGTACCCGCTGGAGAAGGTACAGAAATGATGAATTTTTTCTTAGTACTTCCCAAGACCTAATAATACCAAATTGCCATACTTGTGGGAAAGAGTAACAATCAGTAATGCTAACAAAATTGTTCTGTTGTTCAGTTAACTTTGGAAGGCGAGTCCTACCACAAGAGCTGCTTCAAGTGCTCACACGGGGGCTGCATCCTGACCACCTCCTCCTACGCCGCGCTCAACGGCGTCTTGTACTGCAAGATCCACTTCGCGCAGCTGTTCATGGAGAAGGGGAGCTACAACCACATGAAGAAGAAGAGCACGTCCCAGGAGGTGCTGCCGGACGTGGCTGCCGAGGAGCAACCGCCGGAACCAGCGCCACCGCAAGATGAGAAAGGAGATGGGGACAACTAGGAGCAAGCGACCATCCATATATATATCACGCAGACAGAAGTCTGCGTTTGGCATTTTTCTTTACGACGCTTCTTTATTCCCTCCTCTCTCTTTTTTTTTCTTAATCTCTCTGTGAACTCGGTTTGTCATCAAGCTGTAAGTGTACCAGATGCCCTCGTTACGTCTGAGGCTCATGACAATGGCAATTTTGGCATGGAGCTGTGTTAGCCTCGCGGAAAAATTGTAACTTTGTAAGCAGAACTACTACTTTGAATATATGATCCTAACAATGTTGTCCTTAATCCTTATAAGCAGTGTTTTAATGCTTCCCTGGGGAACTGTTTTCTACTTATCATCGATCGAAGAGTGACATTAGAAAAAGGAAATCACAGGGCTCTGAAGAGAACAGAAGGTTCCAAAGCGGTGCAGTTGTTCTATGGCATAGTTCAAGCATGATGCCACCACATCCACATTCGTTACATCACAGAGTATGTGAGTAACAACCCTTCAAGAGTTACACAAAGGGTGCTTCTTCTGTGCGGAAGAAGAACACGCCAGTCGGGCCTCCTTCCGGCAATAGCGCCACCGCAATGATGCAACTGGCACCGTCTTCCGCGGTGTATTCGCCGGTGTCAAAGTTGATGTCAGTCTTGCAATAGCCAGGGTGCACGCTGTTGATGCGCAATTTTGGGAACGCCTTCGACAGTATCCTGGTGTAGCCATTGATCAGAGCCTTGGATACCTTGTAGGCCAGGTACTCAGAGTCGGCAGGCCATCCATGAGTTTTCAGCTGGCCATTCTTGTAGTCTTTTAGGAACAACTCCGACATCTCATCTAGTCTCTCTACCGTCAGGTTGTCAATGTCGTTTAGCTCTTGCTTAAGATCTTCGCCACTGAAATACTGGAATACAAAGAAGAAGAATTGGATGACGAAAATTGTAATTCCTTCTGAGGATTAGTGCCGATTAATCTGTTGCATGATTGTTCAGGACTTCAGATAGGTATACCTGGAGTAGTCCGTAGTTGGATGACACGTTGATGAGCCGTCCGTCAGAGGAGGACAGAAGGATTGGGAGGAGTGCTTCGGTCACATATTTGGTGCCGAAGTAGTTTATTTTCAGGCATTCTCTTGCTTCCTCATAACTCTCCGTGGAGTGCTGCACCATGGTGTTCTTGCCTACGAGCTATTTGATGCACCGGGTTAAGCCTAGTTTGTCACTTCAGCTCAAGGGACCAAGGCCAAGTTTAGTTGCTGAAAATTTTGGCAAAACGACACTGCAGCATTTTCGTTGTTATTTGACAATTAGTGTCCAATCATAGTCTAATTAGGCTTAAAAGATTCGTCTCGTGGATTTCGTCTAAACTGTGTAATTAGTTTTATTTTTTATTTATATTTAATGCTTTATGCATGCGTCCAAAGATTCGATGTGACAGAGAATCTTGAAAAATTTGGTGTTTTGGAGGGAAACTAAACAGGCCCCAAGAAAAAGGGAAACTACCAAGAGACCACTGCTACTGCAGGTTGCAATCTTGCAGATAAGATAGTAGTGTCTTTTCAGTAGAGAGGCCGTGACCACTGCCACTGCTACTATCTTATCTGCAAGATAGTGTCTTCGAGAATTCAAAGGACTTACCTCTTCCTTAATTGATGCTGTATCAATCTCTGCACTTGCACTTGCACCTATAACCCCTGCATTATTGATCTGCACAGCTACTAGCGTCAGGTCGAGTCCATACTTCGTACACAAAGCAAAAAGTCTAAGGGGACGATATATCTAGATACAGTAGATTAAGGGTCCGTGAGCTGTGAAAAAGATGTTGTAAGCTGTTGAAAAGCTACTGTGAGCTATATGCTCTGAACAAGCTGTATGCTGTTTGGTTGAAACAACTAAAAAAATCTGCCCTCTCTCTTTAATTCTCTTGAAACAGCTGTAAAATGTCTCTCTATTTTCACCAATTTAAAAAAACTAAAAGTTAAAAGCCAAAAATAGGGTCCAAGATGCTGCGAAATTTAGCGTTTTGTGGCAACAGAGACACTTTCCAGAAGTTTGAACCAAACACAGCCTAAAATCATTTGGTATGGACCTAAACCTGTAAGTGTGTCACAAATGTTTGACAACTGGTTTGGGAAAAACAAAAACTTGAAGCCACTTCTATTGGTTTGGGTAGCCGAGTAGGGGGGCAACAGGAATGGGTGGTGGCAGAAAAAAATATGAGGCCAATAAATTTGGAAAGTTTCAGTAGAGGGTCTGCCGGAGTTGGTGGCCTCCACTACTCAAGTTGGAGATTGGAGGTCATTTAAGTATTGTAGATGCTCTAAATAATATTTGTATGTATTTTTTCACAAGACTCGTCAATAGATTGACCATATTAAATTCTAATATTTCTGAAAAAAAATCTCTCACCAGGATATCTAGCCTGCCAAACTTCTCCTTGAGAAATTCAGCCAGACGGGCAGTGTCAGTTGGATCACTGACATCCAGGCGGTGAAACTGTACATCAGGTAGTCCGGATCCATGAAGTATACCCACCGCTTCCGATCCTTTTTTTCTCGTCCCTCGCCGTTAGGATCACCATGACACCCCTGGAGGCTAGCTGCCTGCATACTTCCAGCCCAATTCCTTTGTTCCCTCCGGTGACAACAGCAACCCTGAAATAAAACAAATCCACACAAAATTGAGATGTTAATACCGGTTCGTAATCTCGTACACACGAACAAAAATCTATTCAGCATGGATGCCTTTTATCAGAAGGGTCAGAGCAGGTGCTTCTTTCCATCAGCAACCCTTAATACTACAGCAAGGCTAGAGGGAAGACACACAGCTTGCTAAATGGGCTTTGGCAAAGGATTAGCGTGAGTTCTCCGATCGTCCTGTTCGCTTGGCTTATAAGCCGTACTTTTCAGTCAACGAACAGTATTTTTCTCTCACAACAAATCAGCCAACAGTACTTTTCAGCCATGGTTTATCAGCCAAGCGAACAGGACGAATATTCTAATGCCGATTGCCGAGTGGGAGTGGAGACAGGTATTAAAAGGCTGAAATTGCAATGTCTTTTGCATTATCCTTCCAAGGCCGGCTGATTTGTTTATACGAAGATTGATGTAACCCTAGACTTGTTTATACGAAGCTTGATGTAACCCTGGCCATAAAAGTCCAGTCGTTACTAGTGTCAACAGAAAAGCAACAACTTGTCACAATTTTCTTGGCTCGCGGTGTGGCAGAGGCAGCACGGCGGAGGCAGGCTCAAATATTCTAATGCCGAGTGCCACACGTACTAAGTTGACGAGCATCAGAGCATTATTGTTGCAGAGAATTATAATCGTTACTTTTGCGGTAAAGTCAACAGAAAAGCAACAACTTGTCACAATTTTCTTGGCTCATCCCTGCTGTGGGTGTGGCAGAGGCAGCACGGCGGAGGCAGGCTCCAATATTCCAATGCCGAGTGCTACACGTACTACGTTGACGAGCATCAGAGCATTATTGTTGCAGAGAATTATAAAAGCACCTAACGTCTTTTGGGTTGGGTGACTCGGTTAAAGGTTCGCTAGGGGGTGAATACTCTATAAAAATTTCTATAAATACACTAGAGTAAGAGACTAGTACGCTAAATGGCTAAATGCAATTTTACTCTAACTGTACGAGGGTTGCAAGCCACATATTCAACAATTCTAGTTGCTATGATCATTACGCACAAACAATGGCTATATCACTACTTACTAAAAGCTCTCAACAAGTCTACAGTAAAGAGCTCCACTAGGTAATACTAAACTAGCAAGCAAGACAAGCTCTAAAAACTAATTACACTAAAGAGCTTGACAACTAGTTTGCAACAAATATAAAAGAGTGAGTATGGTGATTATACCGTCCGCGTCGAAGAATGAACCAATCACAAGATGGAGACGATCCAATCACCGGGAGAAATTCAATCACACAAGAGACACATGATTTTTCTCTCTGGGTTCACGTGCTCGCCGGCACGCTAGTTCCCCATTATGTTGACCAACACTTGGTGGTTCGGCGGCTAATAGGTATCACACACCTAGCCCATCATAAGAGGCGCCGCAAGAACCTAACCACAAGTGAGGTAGCTCAATGACACGAGCAATTTGCTAGAGTTGCCTTTGGCGCTCCGTCGGGGAAGGCACAAGACTCCTCACAAGCAACCGATCAAGGCCAGAGATAATCACCAACTTCGCTCAACGATCCTCCAATCACCAGGCCATCTAGGTGTCAGCAAACACCAAGAGTAACAAGCTCACAACCAGCCCAAATCACCCAACTAGTGCCACAAGAAGATGCAACTCAATGCAATGCACTAGATATTCCAATCTCACTCAAGATGATGAAATCAAGTGAACAAGTGAGTGGAGTGTGTTGCTCCACTTCCAAAGGTGCACAAGTGTATGAGATGCCAAGAGGGTGGCCAAGGCCAGCAACACCCACTATTTATAGCCACACAAGTAAATAAAGCCGTTATACCCCTTGAAGCTTTTCAGCGAGGTCACCGGACATGGCGGTGACCTGCCCAACGGTCAAATTTCAATGGCTAAAAACTAGCCGTTGGGGCACTAGACAGGGTGGCGGTGACCACCCCGCCGGGTCCCCTGATTTCCCTGCTCTCTGGATAAAAGGGGTGGTGCACCGCCGCACCCATGGCGGTGACCATGGCGGTGTCCCCCTTTGCTTTCGATGCTCTCAGGTAAAGAGGGACAGTGGCACCGCCCTGCCTATGACGGTGACCAGGCGGTGGACCGCCGTGCACCTGGCGGTGTACACCGGACATGCCGGTGACCGCCCTCCAACACGCTGCTCTCGGGCACCTCCAGGTGGGCACCGCCCTAGGGGTGGCGGTGCCACCGGAACAGTGGCGGTGCCATCCCCAGCACCAGTGTTTCTCTGCCTCAGCCAACCGGTCACCGGACGGGCCAGGGCGGTGCACTGCCACGCACATGGCAGTGACCACCCCGAGGCAAACTCCTCCATTAGCTGCGATTTCGTTTCTCGATTCGATCCACAAGCAGTCTAACACTCTTTTCCAAACGTTGCTAACTCTCAACATGTTAGAGCCAAGTTAACATTTCTCAAAATAATTTTCGATAAATATTTTTCGCTTGCTCTCCGATGTGCACTAGGCCTAAATGCAATGCATGAAGTTCAACATCTAATGGCACTAGATGACCAAATTGTCTAGTTAAGAATCCCTCTTAGTAGTACGGTCATCTATAGTGTCTTGATCACTAAAACAAAATCCCTAATTATACCTTGGCCTTGATCTCCATAGGGTTTTGTTTTTCTCTTTCTTCTTTTTAAAGTTGAGCACTTGATTATCATTACATGTGGCCATCTCATCATTTCATGTGATCAACATCACCATTTGAGTGCCACCATGCTCATCACTTGGATTGCACCAACCTAGCTCATATCATCACTCATGACAAAGGTTAGTGCTTAGGTTTCATCAATTATCCAAAACCTAAACTAGGGACTTTCACTTGGTTGGGTGACGTTTTATATGTAGTTAGGTTTATGTCCATATGTTACACCGCCACCATTGTCATAAATGTTTGAGTTAACCCTTTGATACAACTATCTAATCAAGATAATTTAAGTTTACTTGTATGTTGTACCATGCCAATCATATGTGTTTTGAGTTTGATCTTCAGAACACGTTGATTTAATTATTTGTGATTTTTTATCCTTTTTTTGTTAACCTAGACATTATTTTTTCATTTCTATGGCATTTGCCACCATGAACATTTCAAATTACCAAACATAGTTCAGGTACTTGTAAATAGAATCAGAGATCCACATGTAAACAAATGCCAGGAATTCTATTTATTCAGTTCCTTAAGAGAACATAGAAGCTTCCGGGGAGTGCTAGGGTTCGACCAGGGTGGCACCCAGTCGCACGCCGACCAGCTGAAGATGGGTCTCGCCTCGTCCCGCCTGGCCCACTGTTTATCATCCTCTTCGTCATCACCCCTGCCGCCGGAGCTCTAGGCGAAACCTTAGCGCGGCCATGGCAACCTCCTTCTTCCCCCTCTCCCACTCCCACCGCCACCATGGCCATGCTCGGCAGCGAGCACCACCAGGACGCCCTCGCCCAGACATGGCCCGGCCTGCCTCCACCGCCGCCAGGGCCCCTAGCTGCCTGGGCCGGCCTACCTCCCCTGAACCGCCTTCTAAGCCCACCGGAGTTGGAAAAGAAGAGGGGAGACGCCGGAACCCTAACCGCCGTCGCCGGAACCCTAGCCGTCGCCTTCTTCTTCCTCTTCGGTGGGGCGCGGGTGCGGGGTCGCCTAGGGAGAGGGAGAAGGAGAGGGAGAGGGTGGGCCGGGCCACGTCGCGTGGGAGACGGAGAGGGAGCCCACGTAGCATGGAGAGGGGGAGGGAAGGGGTGGTCGGCGTGTGGCTTCCTGCCACCTGGTCGGACCGGAAGATTTCCGGAAGCTTCCAATGCGGTGCAGTTGTTCTATAACATAGTTCAAGCTTGATGCCACCACATTCGTTAATCGTTATCGTTACATCACTGAGTGAGTAACCCTTCGAAAGTTACACAAAGGGTGCTTCTTCTGTGCGGGAGAAGAACATGCCAGTTGGGCCTCCTTCCGGCAACAGCGCCACTGCAACAATGCAACTGGCACCGTCTTCCGAGGTGAATTCACCGGTGTGAAAGTCGACGTCAGTCTCGCAGAAGCCGAGGTGCACGCTGTTGATGCGCAATTCCGGGTGCGCCTTCCCCAGTATCCTTGTATAGCCATTGGTCAAAGCCTTGGATACCTTGTAGGCTAGGCACCCAGAATCACCAGGCCATCCTTGAGATTTCAGCTGGTCGTTCTTGTAATCTTTCAGGAACAAATCTGACATCTCGTCTAGCCTCTCTACCGTCAGCTTGTCAATATCGTTTAGCTCTTGCTTAAGATCTTCACCACTGAAATACTGGAAGAGAAGGTTTATTTAGTGCACGAGAAAAGACCGACTGATATGTATGATTGTGCAGAAGTTCAGATAGGTATACCCGGAGTTGTCAGTAGTTGTCCGTCAGAAAAGGATAGAAGAGGGAGGAGTGCTTCGGTCACATATTTGGTGCCGAAGTAGTTTATTTTCAGACATTCTCTTGCTTCCTCATAACTCTCCGAGGAGTGCTGCACCAACCATTGTAGCCTCTCCGTCGTGCTCTTGCCTGCCAGCTGTTCGATGCACTGGGTTAATCCTAGTTTACCACTTCAGTTCAAGGGACCAAGAAAAGGGTAAGTACAAAGAGATCATGCTGCTGCAAGTTGCAATCTTGCAGACTGACAGTAGCGTCTTTTCAGTAGAGAAACTGGTGACGCTACTGTGAAAATTGTGAACAATGATCTTGGAGAAGTCAAAGGACTTACTACGTCCTGAATTGGCGTTGTGGTATCAATCTCTGTAGTTGTACTTACACCTATAACCCCTGCATTATTGATCTGCGGAGCTACCGGCACCAGGTTGCTTGAGTGAGTCCATACTCCATACAAAGCATGGTGTATGTGATATGAGTTACTAACTTACTATTCAGAAAGTTAAAAGAAGCTCACGTCGAGCTTGCCAAACTTCTCTTGGATAAATTCGGCCAGACGGGCAGCGTCAGTTGAATCACTGACATCCAGCCGGTGAAACTGTACATCAGGTAGTCCTGATCCATGAAGCATATCCACTGCTTCTGATCCCTTTTTCTCGTCCCTCGCCGTCAGGATCACCATGACACCCCTGGAAGCTAGCTGCCTGCATACCTCAAGCCCAATTCCTTTGTTCCCTCCGGTGACAACAGCAACCCTGAAAACAAATCCACACAAAATTGAGATGTGAATACTAATTCGTAACTCGTACACACGAATAAAAATCTAATCTGGTTGGATGCCTTTTATCAGAAGGGTCAGGGCAGGCACTTCTTTCCATCAGCAACATCTATCAGACCTTCTGTACTGGAGCAAGGCTAGCGGGAAGACCGATGGCAACGGATTAACGTAAATTCATCCCATGCGCTATATTTAAGTTGGTGGCGGAGGCAGGCTCCAATCCAATATTCCAGTGAGGAGTGCCAAATGTAAGTTGACGAGCATAGAACATTTTTTTTAAGGAATGGCATCAGAGGATTATTCCAAATCTCTAGCGTTAGTTGATGAACCAGATTCCAGTAGTATCTGTTAGTGCTTGCATTAGATTAGATGATAAGGAATAGCACAAGCAAACTGATCTGCCATACGACGGTCGGCTGAAATTGCAATCTACTGTATGTTGCATTATTCTTCCCGGCCGGCTAGATTTCTTTATACGAAGCTTGATGAAGGCCTGCCGCCTGCGCCTGAATCGTTGAAAACGTCCACGATGAGCAATCATGATTTAGCGCCGGTGGCCTTCTTGACTTCTTGCAGGCTAGTGATGTAACCCTGACCATAAAAAGTCGTCACTTTTGAGGCCGAGGCATCACGAAAGCAACTGCCTGTCACAATTTTCATGGCCTCTCCCCGGTGTGGTTAAAGTTTCCGGATCGATGGGATCGAGGTATGGGGTCGCGGAATGTGGCACGCTACTTGCAAGAAATTTTTTTACACTTCGGATCGAAAATGAACGAAAATGAACCCACGAAGGGTGACTCGCCGAGAATCCCTCTCGATCAGCCTCGGCTCGTGTGACACTGTGACCTAGTCAATTTCCAACTAGTGAGCTGTCAATTTGCATGCATGACAACTAGTTTTTCTAGTTTCAAGAGGTTTTCTCTTTATTACAATTAAAACTGACAAAAGCGTGCTCATACATGGCTACTGATGAAGTATATTGACTTATATTATCATAAGCAGGGTTTTTAATTTTTGTATTAAAAAAACTTCGGTCACCGCTAAAATTACCAAAATTCATGAAATTCGGCCAAAATTTCATCGAATTTTTTAGAGACTTGCACATGAAGTATGTCTTTTCCAAAAATTTAGATCTGAACAAATATTAGCATAATTTATGATTACACATCTATTGAGTAGAACAATATGCAACATAAACAAGTATGAGTCTAGAGTTATATTACACATGCATTAGTGTATTACAAAATTTCGGATTTTCTTTGAGCCACCACTAAAATTCATGAAATTTCGGTCAATTTTGTGCTGAAATTTTGAACCATCTTCTACAAGCAACTCAAGATTTCTTTAATTTCATTCTTTAAACCGTTCTAGAAATCACAAAAGTACTTATATATAAAGGGACTCAAATATATCCTTCTTAACTGGGCGGTGCCAGTTGTTGGCTTGTAGCTGTCGATGCGATGCATCACAAGTTAACATTGATTAGCCAGCGCTAGTTGCAACTCAAGAGATCAGCTAAAGACAACAAAAATCATGATTTGTCCATTCTCTAAAATAGAAACCCCTAAAAAAACTAGACTACTTCAACCATCTCTAAATTTGCCACTCGTTAATATTCAAAACTATGTAAATTTGCCACTCTTAATGTTCAAAACTACAGAAAGCCAGAACACTAAATTGAAATCGGAGGCAGCTCACGCTCTGTCAGAGCGCGTATGCCTCGAAGCTATTGGAGCGGAGCGGCATAGCTGAGTGCAAGCCGTGCATGACTCCGATGGAGGAGCGGCTGAAGCTGACGAAGACCAGTACCACGGCGAAGGTAGATGCAACACTCTACCGGAGCATCGTCGACGGTCTACGCTACCTAGTCCACACGAGGTCGGACATTGCATTCGCCGTGGGCTACGTCAGCCGCTTCATGGAGGATCCCTGAGAGGATCACTGGGCTACAGTGAAGCGGCTGCTGCGCTACGTTAAGGGGACGGTGGATTAGATGATCGTCTTCTCCAAGACCGGTGGAAATAGGCTGCAGCTCACTGTATTCAGCGATGCAGACACGATGGGGGACATCGACAGACGGCGGAGCACCTCTAGCGTGCTCGTCTTCCTCGGATCGGCTCTAATCTCATGATTGTCGCTGAAACAGAAGGTGGTGGCGCTGTTCACGTGCGAGGCAGAGTACGTGGCGACGGCCACAGCGGCGTGCCAAGCTGTGTGACTGTGCCGGCTGCTGGACGAGCTGACCGGTGTGGAAGCTCACCCACCAGCATTGATGGTGGACAACCAGCCTGCCATCGTCCTCAGTGAAGAATCTGGTTCTCCACGACCGTAGCAAGCATATCGACGTCAAGTTCTACTTTCTCAGGGACTGTGTCGATGGAGGGCAGATCGTCATCGAGTTCGTCGAAACTTGTCAGCAACTCGCGGACGTCCTCACCAAGCCGCTCGGCCTGTCTTCGGTTCACGGAGCTAAAAAAGATGATCGACATGGTGGAGATTCTAGGGTTAGCAGTAGGATTAGGGAAAGAATTGTAAAGTAATCTGCTGCTTTCCCTCTGTACGCGCGGCAGGGGCAGGCGCCGAAAGGGCTCCCCTGCTGTTGCACTGTAGCCGCGGCAGGGGCAGGCGCCGAAAGGTTCCCCTGCTACACTGTAGCCACAGCAGGGACAGGCTCCAAAGTCAACCTGCTGTCATATCTAGTCATTGTAGCAGCATGGCAGACTGTCATATTTGTGTACTAGGATTAGATGGGTAGAGTTGTATATATAGTTTCACTGTAACTCAGTAAAGAGAGCGAGTTCATTTTTATCATCTCCTCTGCAAAGCTCCGACCAATGTTGGTGCTTGTGCTGTATGTGTGTGTGCTCTGTTCTCCCTCTCTCTTCTTCCTCCAGCTGCAGTGTATGATCGGGAACGATGGTGAATGGTCAGCTCACCCGTGATCAGAGAACCCTGCTTCGTTTAGCTTCTCGACGGCGACTAAGCCTCTCGTCTTGTCCCTGGCTGTCAAGACGACTGTTAGGCCGTTGCCGGCTAGCTGTCGGCACTCCTCTAGCCTAATTCCTTAGTTCGCTCCGGTGACCACAACAATCCTATCACATCTCACTTATAGGAATAGGCAGCCGATTCTTAGGGAGTGTTTGGTTTTTTAGTCGCTTCTAAAATTTATGTCACATCGAATGTTTAGATTAAAGAGCATTAAATATCGATTAATTATAAAACCAATTACATAGATGGAGGCTAATTTGTGAGACGGGTTTTTTAAGCCTAAGTAATCTGTCATTAGCACATGTTTACTGTAGCACCACGTTGTCAAATCATGGACTAATTAAGCTTAAAATATTCGTCTCGCAAATTAGTCACAAGTTGTGTAATTAGTTTCATAATTAGTCTATATTTAATACTCCATACATATGTTTAAACATTCGAAGTGACAAATTTTAGTAGCGTCCGTATAAACCAAACAGGGCCTTAACGTAATGGTTTCCTTGAAGGCTGCGCCCAAGGAAGCAAGAAGCAACATGGAGATACGGCGCGTACCTTGTGCTGGGGGGACTGGGACTGCGAATACCGCCCTCCATGAGCGTTCACCGGCACGAGTTTGAGCGGAAGAACGATTTTTGAAGAAATTGCCTGCTTAGTTCGCTCAGATCTTGTCGATACTAATGGGTATATATATACTTCAGCGAGAGAAAAGACCACAGCTATGACCGGAGATTATTCTCCTATCATGTTTGATGGATGCAAATGGCATGCTTCCAAACCTTTAGTTTTGTGCGGTTTTCGTTTGGTCGTCTGTCCGCAGCTGTTCAACGGAATAATCGGTGCCTGTCTTCTTTCTTAGATGAATAATTGGTGCCGGCTTGTGCATACTGACAAGGTATCGTACTCAGCTGATTCCTTTCTGGTTCGGTCACGCGCCGCCCTTGTCTGGTCATAATAATTTTACGGAAATAAAAATCTAGATGTTCGCTTAATGTGAATGTTAAGTTTGAATGCATTGTTGGCCGCGCAAATAAAATTTTTACGGAAATAACCAGAAAATGATTATTAATATTTTTTAGAAAATAGAAAAATTTCCAGACCCAGTAACCGCACACAGTCAAAAGTTTATTCTTTTTTTTTGAAAGGCACCAGCAAAAAATTTGCTATGCATGTATTAATAGAGTAGGGGCAAAGTACAACAAAACCTTTTAAAAAAATAAAACAAAACAACCACCCTCAAATAGGCAACAACACAACAAACACCACAGGACCACTGCCGGCGAAGCAAAACTAGGGCTACCGTTGTCATGCCGCCACAATGAAAGGTCCTAATATGACTAGAGGGGGGGTGAATAGCCTATTTAAAAAACTACAAATCAACTAGAGCAATTTGATTAGTATGGCAAATAGCGTAATGCAAATTTGCTCTAGCTCTACAAGGGTTGCAAGCCATCTATCAATAATTCTAGTTGCAATTATTACTTAGGCACTCAAACTTGCTATGTAATTACTCACTAAGAGCTCTCAATCTTGCTACTCTAAAGAGCTCAACTAGATGAATGTAAATAATAAAGTAAGCTCTCAATTCTAATTATACTAAAGAGCTTGTATCAACTAGTTTGCAAGAATATAAATAAGTGAGTAGGGTGATTATACCTCCGTGTAGGGGTTGAACCAATCACAAGATGAAGATTAAGTCAATCACTGGGAGAATGCAAATGACAAGAGACAACCAATTTTTTCTCCCGAGGTTCACGTGCTTGCCAACATGCTAGTCCCCGTTGTGTCGACCAACACTTGGTGGTTCGGCGGCTAAGAGGTGTTTCACAAACCTCATCCACACGATTGGACACCGCAAGAACCTACCCACAAGTGAGGTAACTCAATGACACGAGCAATTTACTAGAGTTACCTTTCGACACTCCACCGGAGAAGGTACAACTCCCCTCACAATCACCGAAGGCGGCCACGAACAATCACCAACTCGTGCTGATCCTCCACCGCTGCACCGAACCATCTAGGTGGTGGCAACCACCAAGAGTAACAAGCGAAATCCGCAGCGCAACACGAATACCAAGTGCCTCTAGATGCAATCACTCAAGCAATGCACTTGGATTCTCTTCCAATCTCACAAAGATGATGGATCAATGATGGAGATGAGTATGAGTGCTTTGGCTAAGCTCACAAGGTTGCTATATCAATGAAAATGTGCAAGAGTTATAGCTTGAGCCGGCCAAGGGGCTTTAAATAGAAGCCCCCATCAAATAGAGCCGTTGGCTCAAAAAATGGGCTAACTGCGCGTCGACCGGACGCTCCGGTCACACAGCACCGGACGCTCCGGTTGTGAATACTGGACGCGTCTGGTCGGCATACCGGACGTGTCCGATAGCCTCAGACTGCCACATGTCCGGTTCAAATCATCATAGTCGTTGCCACGTATTCTACCGATGACTGGACGCTCACACCGGACGTAGAGTCACAAATGACCGGACGCTCAGCCGCTGCGTCCGGTCAAGTCTAGTAAGCCTCTAGAGCCAACTGTACGCGTCTTGTAGAGACTGACCGAACATTGAGCCTCAGCATCCGGTCGAGTACAGTAAGCACCCATGGATGATCGGACGCATCTGGTCATACCGGACCGGACGCTGCCAGCGTCCGATCGACTTCACTGCCGAACACTGAATCACACCGGACGTGTCCAGTGTGGCGACCTGGACGCGTCCAGTCGCTGAGTACGTCGCCGAGTACCGGACGCGTCCGGTCACTCTGTAAACAGCGCGACTCACTCCTTTTCGACTCTATCTCCTTCACCCTTGCTCAAATATGCCAACCATCCAAGTGTATCACCTTGTGCACATATGTTAGCATATTTTCACAAACTTTGTCAAGGGTGATAGTACCCCACCAGATCCTAAATGCATATGCAATGAATTAGAGCATCTAGTGGCACTTTGATAACTGCATTCCGATACGAGTTTCATCCCTCTTAATAGTACGGCTATCAATCCTAAATGTGATCACTACTCGCTAAGTGTCTTGATCACCAAAACAAAATGGCTCCTATGGTTTATACCTTTACCTTGAGCCTTTTGTTTTTTTCTTTCTTCTTTTCTAAGTTCAAGCATTTGATCATCACCAATGTCATGATCTTCGTCATTGCTTCATCACTTGGAGTAGTGCTACCTATCTCATGATCATCTTGATAAACTAGGTTAGCACTTAGGGTTTCATCAATTAACCAAAACCAAACTAGAGCTTTCAATCTTCCCCTTTTTGGTAATTGATAACAACCCTTATACAAAGATATAAATTAAAGTTCATTTGAATCCATGTTGCTTGCCCAAGTATATTTACCATGTGTAAAGGATATGGACAAGTTTCATGAACTCCATATGATAGCAATTGCTTCCCCTATATATGTGCTAAGAGTTTGATTGAAGCTTTGCACATATGATTAGATAGGAAATATAGGAGACAATTTCTACCAAATGATGCTAAGGTATAAGAGATGGACCTTTGAAGCGTGATACCAATTGGAGTGCACCAATATGTCATCCTTAGCACCATTAGTAACTAGACATACACAAAAACTAGAATACCTCATGAGATCAATATTACAAGCAAGGGTTTAGTTTCCATAGGATAAATATAGGTCTAGTTACTTTAGCCTATGCATGCTAGTTTTTCATTTCAACATTCAAACCTACAACTAGCATACACCACACAAGCATGGATATTTGAAATTAAAACTTATGCCATGCAAGCAAACATATGTAATGCATATTCAAATGCACTATACAAGTTTATGAGCCTGCTCCCCCTATTTGTATGCTCAAATTTTTAATTGATCCCATTCCTTTATCATATTTTATCTCTCCCCCTTTGTTTATTTGTTGTCTTTTCACTATCTTTGTACACTATTTCTCCCCCTTTGTCATCAATGACCACAACGGCTTAAAGTATAGATAGGATAGGATTATCAATGTCAACAATTAGCACAAAAGGTGAGCTCAAATTATAGATAGGTTGGAGTGAAACCATGTGAAATGAGGATTATTTTCCCAATTTAGTTCAATCTAGATTACTTACAAAAGATATTTAACTCAGTTTGATCCAAGGACAAGCTTCTTCACACCTCCAAATAAGGGTTATCTTATACCATGTTGAGTTAAACACTTATAGCTCATTTTCTAAATTAAACACTAGGTTTACAAGCTAAAAAACATGTCATATGCTACCACTAGATCATTTCAAACATACAAGCAATAGTGGTACCATACAAGCATCAAATACATTTGATTTTTATGAATGAGCCTAGGACATGATAGGAATGACTAGATGCACTAAACAAGTCCTTAGCAATGGATGGATAACATGTCAATCAATTTTACCTTGCTTTGCTCGAAGGAGAGGCATGTCATATAATGGGGGTGCATCAACACATATTTGAGAAGTCAAGTATGTTCAATTCATTCCTTAGCTTGTAAAACCTCTTCTCATCAAGTGGCTTGGTGAATATATCGCCAAGTTGATCATCGGTGCCCACACTCTCTATGCAAATGTCCCCCTTTTTGTTGGTGATCTCTTATGAAATGATGGTGGACATCAATATGCTTTGTTCTTGAGTATTAAACCGGGTTGTTGGTGAGCTTGATGACACTCTCATTGTCACATAGCAATAGCACTTGCTTGAACTTGATTCCAAAGTCACTCAAGGTAGCCTTTATCCAAAGTAATTGAGCACAACAACTACCGGCTGAAATGTACTCCGCTTCGGCGGTTGAAAGTGCTACACTATTTTGCTTCTTTGATGACCAAGACACCATTGATCTTCCCAATAGTTGACATGTGCCCGATGTGCTCTTTCTCTCAACTTTGCATCCCGCATAATCGGAATCTGAATATCCAATCAACTCAAATCTTACTCCTGTGGGATACCATAATCCAACATGTTGTGTATGCTTCAAGTACCTCAATATTCTCTTAGTTGCCTTCAAATGACTTTCTCTTGGTGAGGCTTGAAATCTGGCACACATGCATACACTAAACATCACATCCGGCCTTGATACGGTCACATAGAGTAGAATTCCAATCATAGACCGATACATCTTTTGATCCACCATGTTGCCACTAGCAACACTATCTAAGCTTCCACTTGTCCCCATTAGTGTACTAATAGCTTTACTCTCATCCATTTCAAACTTCTTGAGCATGTCCTTGATATACTTGCCTTGACTCACAAATGTGTCATTCTTCATTTGCTTGATTTGAAGACCAAGGAAGTAACTAAGTTCTCCAATCATAGACATCTCAAACTCACTTGCCATCATCTTGCCAAACTCCTCACAAAATTCTTGATTTGTTGATCCAAAGATGATATCATCAACATAGATCTACATTACAAACAAGTCATTTCCAAGCTTCTTGGTAAAGAGAGTGGTGTTAACCTTTCCCATTTTGAATCCCTTAGAGAGTAGGAAATCCCTCAATCTCTCATACCATGCTCTAGGTGCTTGCTTTAATCCATACAAAGCCTTTCTCAACTTGTAGACATGGTTGGGTTTCTTCTCATCTTCAAAACTGGGAGGTTGCTCAACATACACAAGTTCATTGATGTACCCATTGAGAAATGCACTTTTCATATCTATTTGGTACAACTTGATGTTGTGGGCACAAGCATAGGCTAACAAGATCCTAATTGCTTCCAATCTTGCAACCGGGGCATATGTTTCTCTAAAGTCAAGACCTTCAACTTGAGTGTAACCTTGAGCCACTAATCTTGCTTTGTTTCTTATTACTATCCCATCTTAATCTTGCTTGTTCTGAAAGACCCACTTGGTTCCAATCACATTATGATCCTTAGGCCTCTTAACTAAATCCCATACTTGGTTTCTTGTGAAGTTATTTAGCTCTTCATGCATAGCATTGATCCAATCAACATCCCTCAAAGCTTAAACTATCTTCTTAGGTTTAATGGATGACATAAATGAGAAATGCTCATAAAATAAAGCCAATCTTGATCTTGTTTGCACACCTCTTGAGATATCACCAATGATAGTGTCCAATGGATGATCTCTTGCAACATTGGTTAATTGAAGCACTTGCATTTGATTGCTAGCATTTGATTGATCACTTGGTTGAGATGATGAACTAGCCATTTGTTGATCTTGCACATTGCCATCACTAGTGCTTGCTTGGATTTGATCATGAGAACCACTAGCTTGCACATTTGAGTTAGAGAGCACTTGATTCTTGTCATCTTTAATATCAATCACCTTTCTAGGCCTTAACTCACCAATGTTCATGTTCTTCATTGCATTGACCAATTAAGTGCCTCTTACATCATCTAGATTCTCATCTTCCTCTTAGAAACCATTTGTTTCATCAAATTCCACATCATGAACCTCCTTAAGAGTACCACTAGCCAAATTCCAAACTCTATAAGCCTTGCTAGTAGTGGAGTAACCAAGCAAGAAACCTTCATCACATTTCTTTTCAAACTTGCTCAATCTAGTGCCTTTCTTCAATATATAGCATTTACAACCAAAAACCCGAAAGTATGCTATGTTGGGCTTTCTTCCATTCAATAGCTCATAAGGTGTTTTCTCCATCATGGGGTGACAATAGAGTCGGTTGCTATAGTAGCAAGCCGTATTGATTGCTTCGGCCCAAAATGAATGACTCACATTGTACTCACTCAACATTGATCTTGCCATATCAATCAAGGTTCTATTCTTTCTTTCAACTAGCTCATTTGATTGAGGAGTATACTTGACCGAGAATTGATGTCTAATTCCAAATTCATCACATAACTCATCAATCCTAGTGTTCTTGAACTCACTTCCATTGTCACTTCTAACTTTCTTGATTATTGTTTTCAAACTCATTATGAATGCCTTTGACAAATGATTTGAATATTGCAAACACATCACTCTTGTCAACAAGAAAGAATACCCATGTATATCTAGTGAAATCATTCACAATCACAAATTCATATTTATTTCCTCCAATGCTAGTGTATGTGGTTGGTCCAAACAAGTCCATGTGCATCAACTCAAATGCCTTAGATGTGCTCATCATGCTCTTCTTAGGATGTGTGCTACCAACTTGCTTTCTGGCTTGACATGCACTACATAACTTATCCTTCTCAAATGTGACATCTTTCAAGCCTCTAACTAAGTCATGCTTAATCAACTTGTTTAATTGTTTCATTCTAATATGACCAAGCCTTCTATGCTATAACCAACCCATGCTAGACTTAGTAATCAAATATGTTGACAATTGAGGTTCTCTAGCATTGAAATTAACCGAGTATAGATTCTCATATCTAAATCATTTGAATATCAAGTTAGAGCCATCTACACTTATGATCTCTACATCATCCACACCAAATATGCACTTGAAACCAAGATCACACAATTGAGCTACCAACAATAAGTTGAAGTTCAAGCTCTCTACTAGTAGCACATTGGAAATACTCAAGTCATTGGATATTGCAATCTTACCAAGCCCTTTGACTTTGCCTTTGCCATTGTCACCAAATGTGATACTATCAATCACATTGCTCTTGCTTTCATTGACTGGATTGAACATTCTTGGATCACCGGTCATGTGTTGTGTGCACCCACTATCAAGCACCCAATGCCTTCCTCTAGCTTTATAATTTACCTACAAAAGAAGATCAATTCTTTTTAGGTACCCAAACTTGCTTGGGTCCTTGTAGGTTAGTCACTAAGGTCTTTGGTACCCAAATGGCCTTCTTCTTTGGGCCCACAATTAGTGTACCAATGAACTTAGCCTTCACACCAGTTGGCACCCTTATAAAGCATGTAACAAGAATCAAATTTGATTGAGGATACATTAGGTAGCTTGTTCTTGTTAGTCTTGCAATTTTGCTCTATATGTCCAACTTGCTTGCATCTATTGCAAAACCGAACCTATTGCCCTTCATAAAGCTAGCTTTGGGAGTGATAAAGGCCAGCCTTGCCTTTCTTAGGGGGTATAGCCTAATTCCCTCTTTGTTGAGAGAAAATCTTTGGCTATCCAAGCACTTTAGTAAGTGGGCTTCTCCACCATAGGCATTGCCTAAGGCACGAGTGAGCTCATTCACCTCCTTCTTGAGGTTCTCACTTTCCACCATAAGTGAGGCATCACAAGTGAGACCATCACTCAAAGGTGAAGTGGACGTTGTAGTGCTACAAGAAGTGTTAGTGAGAGCAACAATAATGGATTCATGAAAAGATTCATCAATAAGATCACATGTTAGTCCCATATCACATGTTACTATCACTTGCTCCTTCTTGGTTTCCTCCTTCTTGACTTGCTCAATGAGAGAGGAGTGAGCCTTTTCAAACTTAGAGTGAGCTTTGCCAAGCTTCTCATGGGTATCCATTAGTCCCTCATGAGTGGCATTGAGCTCATCAAAGGATTGCTCAAGAAATTTTACTTTCTTGCGCAATTCTTTGCACTCCTTTCTCTTCATCTCATGCAAGCGTGCACTTGCTCACACATGTCCAGGAGCTCCTCCTTGGAGTACTCCTCCTTCTCATCATCATCATCATTATTATCATTCCTACAAGAGTCACTTTCACATTCATCATCATCACTCTCATCATATTTTACCTTGGTAGGCTTTGTCATGAGACATGTCGATAGAGTGTCGAAGATGGAGAGCTTCTTATTGATGGCGATGCTTGCTAGTGCTCTCTTGATAGATTTCTTGTCATCATCACTAGAGCTATCACTATCCTGAAAAGTCATCACTATCCCGTGTGACCACATAACATCCACCCTTCTTCTTCTTTTGGAAGGACATTCTCTTCTCCTTCTTTTCCTTCTTTTTATGCTTATCTTTCTTGTGCTTCTTCTTCTCATCTTCATCATTATCACTATTGTAGGGACAATTTGCTACAACATGATCGAGGCTCTTGTAATTGTAGCATCTTCTCACATATTCTTTGTTTTTGGTGTGATCTCTTCTTTTTCTTACACCATATCCCTTCTTCTTCATGAATTTGCCCATCTTGCGCACAAATAGGGCCATGGCTTCATCATCAATGTTACTAAGATCATCATCGTCACTTGATTCTTTCTTAGACTTTCCCTTGTTCTTGGATGATGATGAGCTAGCCTTAAATGCTATACTCTTCTTCTTCTTCTTCTTCTTGTCCTCTTCTTCCTTCTTGTCATCCTTGTCATTCCCCTCCCTTTCCACACGGTATGTCTCTTGTGTCATGACATCACCTAGTACTTGGTTGGGAATAATGTCCTTCAATTCTCCTCTTATGACGAGCAATCTTAACATCTCAAATCTTAGAGGTAAGCACATCAAGAATCGATGGGAGACATCATCATCCTTGATCTTCTCTTCCAATACCTTCAAGTCGTTGATAATGACTTGCAATCGATGGAACATCTCCGGAATACTCTCATCATCCTTTGTCTTAAAACTTATCAACTTATCCTTGAGGATGTACAACTTGGCACTCTTCACCGCCGGTGTGCCCTCATATATTTCCTTCAATCTCTTCCATATCTCATTTGCTCTTTTATAATCCTTGATTTGCTCAAACACCTTAGAATCAATGGCATATGGTGTTGAGAGCCATTGTATTACATTGCTTGTTGATCTTATCTTGATTGGTTGGATCATCAGGATCAATGATAGCATAGTCATTCTCGGTCACTTTCCATACTTGATCATTGATTGAACCAAGATACATCCTCATCTTTCTCTTCCAATAACCATAGCATGTACCATCAAAGAATGATGGTTTGCCCCCCCCCCTCCACATGGTTGAACACAACTTGAGACATAATTTGACACCGAGGTTGTTAAGCCTTCAATCAAACGGTGACCACGGCTCTGATACCACTTGAAAGGTCCTAATATGGCTAGAGGGGGGTGAATAGTCTTATTTAAAAATCTACTAAATTAACTAGAGCAATTTGATTAGTATAACAAATAGCGTAATGCAAACTTGCTCTAGCTCTACAAGGGTTATAAGCCAGCTATCCAATAATTCTAGTTGCAATGATTACTTAGGCACCCAAACTTGCTATGTAACTACTCACTAAGAGCTCTCAATCTTGCTACTCTAAAGAGCTCAACTAGATGAATGTAAATAATAAAGCAAGCTCTCAATTCTAATTACACTAAAGAGCTTGTATCAACTAGTTTGCAAGAATGTAAATAAGTGAGTAGGGTGATTATACCTCTGTGTAGGGGATGAACCAATCACAAGATGAAGATTAAGCCAATCACCGAGAGAATGCAAATGACAAGAGACAACCGATTTTTCTCCCGAGGTTCACGTGCTTGTCAACACGCTAGTCCCCAGTTGTGTCGACCAACACTTGGTGGTTCGGCGGCTAAGAGGTGTTTCACAAACCTCGTCCACACGATTGGACACCACAAGAACCTACCCACAAGTGAGGTAACTCAATGACATGAGCAATTTACTAGAGTTACCTTTCGGCACTCCGCCGGGGAAGGTACAACTCTCCTCACAATCACCGAAGGCGGCCACAAACAATCACCAACTTATGTCGATCCTCCACCGCTGCACCGAGCCATCTAGGTGGTGGCAACCACCAAGAGTAACAAGCAAAATCCACAGTGCAACACGAATACCAAGTGCCTCTAGATGCAATCACTCAAGCAATACACTTGGATTCTCTCCCAATCTCACAAAGATGATGGATCAATGATGGAGATGAGTGGGAGTGCTTTGGTTAAGCTCACAAGGTTGCTATGTCAATGAAAATGTGCAAGAGTTATAGCTTGAGCCGGCCAAGGGGCTTTAAATAGAAGCCCCCATCAAATAGAGCCGTTGGCTCAAAAAATGGGCTGACTGCGCGTCGACCGGACGCTCCGGTCACACTGCACCGGACACAGCATCGAACGCTCCGGTCGTGAATACTAGACGCGTCCGGTCGGCATACCGGACATGTCCAGTAGCCTTAGACTACCATGTGTCCGGTACAAATCATCATAGCCGTTGCCGCGTATTCTACCGATGACCGGACGCTCACACCGGACATAGAGTCACAAATGATCGGACACTCAGCCGCTGCATCCGGTCAAGTCCAGTAAGCCTCTAGGGCCGACCGAATGCGTCTTGTAGAGACTGACCGGACGTTGAGCCTCAGCGTCCGGTCGAGTACAGTAAGCACCCATGGACGACCGGACACGTCCGGTCACACCGGATCGGACGCTGTCAGCGTCTGATCGACTTCACTGCCGAACACTGAATCATACCGGACGTGTTCGGTGTGGTGACCGGACGCGTCCGGTCGCTGAGTACATCGCCGAATACCGGACGTGTTCGGTCACTCTGTAAACAGCGCGACTCACTCCTTTTCGACTCTATCTCCTTCACCCTTGCTCAAATATGCCAACCACCAAGTGTATCACCTTGTGCACATGTGTTAGCATATTTTCACAAACTTTGTCAAGGGTGTTAGTACCCCACCAGATCCTAAATGCATATGCAATGAATTAGAGCATCTAGTGGCACTTTGATAACCACATTCCGATATGAGTTTCACCCCTCTTAATAGTACGGCTATCAATCCTAAATGTGATCACACTCGCTAAATGTCTTGATCACCAAAACAAAATAGCTCCTATGGTTTATACCTTTGCCTTGAGCCTTTTGTTTTTCTCTTTCTTCTTTTCCAAGTTCAAGCATTTGATCATCACCAATGTCATGATCTTCGTCATTGCTTCATCACTTGGAGTAGTGCTACCTATTTCATGATCATCTTGATAAACTAGGTTAGCACTTAGGGTTTCATCAATTAACCAAAATCAAACTAGCTTTCACACAACAACTACCGCAGGAAGACGCCTTCAGCTAGCTATCGCTGCCGAAGCAGTCCTGATCACTGGCAAGCATGAGCAGGTGCTTCCGCGCCGGTCTTCACAGACCGCTTCCAGCCAAGCCAGTCACCAACCACCACTACTGGCAAGGACGAACAACGCAGGCACAACAGAGGATCTCCTTCAACGTAGTGGCTTTTCAACCAGTGAAAAACCTCAGAGAGAGAGAAGGGACCTCACAACAATGCCTCCAAGGATGGACATGGTGCTAATGCGTCATCGGCATAAAGCCGAGCAAGGCTTTCACCCAAGAACCCCTCCACCCAATAAGGTTGCTACGCCTGAGCATGGACCGCTATCGTACTTTGCCATCTATTCTTCCAAATACATCCAAATTGACAACTTCCAATATTTTGCTTGCCAACAAAATCTTCTACTTTGTGTCTTTTATGTTGTAGCAATGCCCAAAACCATAGTCAATATTGTGTCTTGAATATAGCTTGCATAAAATTATTTATTTATTTTTCTAAAAACAATATATCATCATGAATACATCAAATTGCCCAAAAAAATAGCAGCAACCCCACAAAAAACTAGATTTTATCCTCCCTCTCCATGTGCATAAGCCAGCCTCCAAGCATGTGAGTAATAGATCTAGCCATATGGTTAACCAAAAGCTATATGAACAATGTTCACGTAAAAAATGTATCAACCATGTCCCCATTGTATGGCATGGCATAGTTCCAATTTCTCAAGTATTATGATGGTACGGTTTCAAATAGTTGAATAATTTTGGCAGATGTCAAAATATATGTCAATTTTGATGGCATGGTCAAATTAACTCTGTTACTTTCTATTTGTCTATCGCTGGTTTCAATCTTTTCCTTTCTTTTTTTCTTTTCATTTTAATCTACCTTCCATGTTAAAATCAGATTAAGTGTTTTTGTAACCTTTTTAGCTAAAAATTGTGATGAAAAACTGATTTGAATGTGCAGTGAAATTTTTGTGAGACAAGAATTTAAGCTAAATGTTTAAGGAGAAAAGCTTTCTCAAAATTTTCCTAAAATTGATATTTTTAGGAAGCAAGCCATGTCACATATGATACGTTGTTTTCTTAGGACCGGTTTGGAGGGGCTTTCTCCCTGCTCTGGTGTCAGTACTGTAGCAGAGCCAGGAGAATGCCCCAAAATGCAGCTCCTTCAGGGCTCCAGCTCCTCTCTCTGTCTCTCTCGCAGTTCATTTCTAGACGGAGTCAGCCATTTTTCTATTTGCTATAGTGTTCTAGACCACTGAACAGTGTTCTACAGTAATATTTTGTTGCGCGGAATCACGTGCTATCTGGGAAATTCAGCAAGAGTTTCGAGGTGTTAAGAATACAAAGCATGGCACCGGAGACTTTTTTGATGAAAAATGTATAAAAAAGATTATAGTAAAATTCAAAAAAAAAGATATTATAGTAGACTTCTATCGCTTCATCATGCATGATATATTCATCGAAATGACAATTACTTCGTTCTACCATGATAGCGAGCTAGCCACGGAGAACAAGTTTGAGAAAATCAGAGCGTGGGAGAAATTATTTATCAAGGATTACAAGCTGCCGATCTGGTTTTAGACACGAGAACTAAAAAGCTTTGAGTTTACAAAATACTCACCGTGAACGTGTGGTTCGGTTTGCCACTGCAAATTGCCGCAGCCCGCGATGCCCTGGCATGCTGTCAGTTTTCAAGTTCCGGCCTGCCACTATCAGGAAACAGGCCGTGGGCTGATGGCGTTGCGTCGCTGAAGACACCGCGTGGGCGCGCATTGTGTCGATATCCTTTGGTTGAGTACTGGGCTTGGTCCAAGTAGGCGTAGGGGCTCAGCCCAGGTAGAAACGGTTCGTGTGACTTACAAAAGCCGTTGTACTCAAGCGATCGCAGTTATTATGACGAAATGCACTCTACCAGCGTCCGTCCGGCCGGACGCCCGTCTTCCCTGAGCCTGCGGATTAGGTCTGACTGACCCACTATTAAAAAAAAGTCTAGACGCTTTCATCAGGACGGGACCATGTGCCGCGCGCCCCTGTGCATTGTGTCTCGTGCCCGATACGCTTCGCACCGAGCGCCCATGTGCCTCACGTCTCACGCAGGACCCGCCTCATGCCGCGCACCCCGCCCGCGCCTTGCGCTGCGATCGCTCGCGTCGATGAGCCTTTATTGGACGGCAACAAGTCGATGACACACGTTGAAATTATATGTTTCATGTGATTCAGATTTATGTTGTATATATTTTATCTGGATATTACAAAAGTAGATCTAGTATTGAATATGTTGCAATGACTATACACGTGTGTTGCATATATATTTTTTAAACGTTTCAACTGTTGTATGTTGCAAGTGTTTTCACCTGGATGTTGCATATGTCATAGTGACTTATATACGTATGTTGCAAGTGTGTTTTCTAAATGTTTTAGCCGTTTCGTCTTAATGTTGCATGTTTTCATCTGGATGTTGCATATGTTGCAGTAGCTATACATGTATGTTGCAAGTGTATGTTCCAAATATTTTACCGATTTCATACGTATGTTGCAAGTGTTTTACATGGATGTTACATATGTTGCAGTGGTTATACACATATGTTGTAAATGTATGTTTCAATTGTTTCACCTGGTTTCAGTATGTTTCAGCAGGTGATGCTCCCCACGCACTCTGACTCGTGGGCACGCATGCGCTGTAAGCACCCCTCCAGCATTGCCTATCTCTGTCATACGGACCAGCTCCAACAATTGAACGTTCATGTAATGGTGGGTCAGTGCCTAGATGGTCAAACACTCGCTGGTCAAAGTACATGCGCGCATGCAGAGCGCGAGAACGAGGCCAGCAACCAGCGGACATATAACCAGACGCCCCTGCACCACCAGGCTTGATCCTCCACGGTGAAACATGCAGTCGGAATCAACATGGTTACATGCGCTGTACTCCTACCCTCTCTCTCGCATGTAGCTGGACGGCCCCCACGCCCCATGCCCTCTTGTGCAGGCGCAACAGCAGCATGCTCGGACCCAGCAACAACTGTAGGTGCGTGGCGCGAAGCACGTGGATAGGCACAGCAGTAGCACATTCGAGACGTAGCAAGCCAGTAGGCACAGCAGCAGCACACGTGGACCCAGCAGTAACAGCAGGCGCGGGGCACGAAGCACGCGGGTAGACGCATAAGGGCACGTACAACGGGTCCTTTCACCCCGTCTGAATGTTGGTTTTTTTCACAGAGCCCCCTACCAAAGCTTAGAGACAGCAGCATCGTCGCTTCATGAAAGGACAATGTTGGCTCGTGCTCCAACGTTTACAGATGACTTTGGCTCGCGTTGTACAAGAGCCGTCGACTCGGAGCGCCTTCACCACCGATGGTATAAAAAATGTATTAAACAATTTAGAGACGGACCCTCATCTATGGATTATATAACCTGTCTTTATATCTGTCTATATGATAAGTTCGAGACACTTAGAAAACAGACTCCGTCTATGGGTTGAACATGCCCTAGGTCAGCAGGCGCAGCAGCGTCCAGACGCGCGTGAGAACCTCTCCTCCCTGAAATTCCAGCCTGTTGGTGACAGCCACCCGCTGACCCGCGTGCGGCAGCAGATTTGCTGTCAGTTCGTCACGGCACTCTGCCTCACTGGCTCACTATGAATGCTCGCGGCCGCTGAGCACCAATAATGCCCAATAAGCACGTGTTTAGTTGTCACCCTAAAATCCCAAAAAAATACTACAGTATCCATTACATCGAATCTTGCGATACGCGTATGGAGCATTAAATGTAGACGAAAAAAAACTAATTGCACAGTTTGGTTGGAAATTGCGAGACGAACGTTTTGAACCTAATTAGTCCATGATTGAACACTATTTACCAAATAAAAACGAAAATGCTACAGTAACCCAAATTCCAACTTTCACCCAACTAAACACACCGTAAGCCTTACTGCTACGGCGTAGACTCTGCACGGTTCTAAGTTCAGACTAGCCAAAAAAAAACACACTTATCCGACATCTGGGCGATTTTATTACCGAAGCAGCAGCAATCCTTTATTCGCGGTCTCACGCCAGCAAATTAATTTCTTACTATCACAGCAGGGAGGTTTGGCCGCCTCTCAGGGTGGCCACGTCGCCCCGAAATCCCCCCACCGTCCGATTCGGCGATCGACCGTCCAGGCTACGCCTAGCCACTCGCTACAGTCACCGCCCCCGCGACGAAAACCGCCCCGTCTCTCCCCGACCCCGACGGCCTCGTCCTCTCCGCTCTCTGTCTCGCTCTCCCTCCCTCGCTACCGGCTCGCGGAGCGGCTCACGCGACGGCGCGGGACGACCTCGCCGGTGGCCCCCCATCCGCGCGGCGGAGACCTCCCTCCTCCTTCTCCTCCTCCTCCTCCAGCACCACCACCACCACGCCGCTTCCTCCCCGCGACGCGACGCGTCGGGTCGCGCGGCCTAGGGTTTCGGCCCTCCGTCGCCGGTCGTCCCCACGGCCGCGCGGCCACCCAGCGGACGCCCTGACGCCCCGGAGGCCTCTCGCGGTGGAGAAACCTCCGTGGTGGCCGTGCATGACGACGGGGAGGTCACGTCGACAACCTCGGAGGTGGATCTGGAGCGGCCGCTCGCGAGGCCCCTACTGGCAGCCGATCTGAGGCTGGACCACGCCGTCGACCTCCCGCAGCCAACGGACGCGGTGGATCTGCGGCGAGCAGCCGGATCCAGCGCGGGATGCAGCTCCTTCGACCTCGCCTTGCAACCGGACCTCAAACTCGCCCGCCGCATCGGGAGCGGCCCGCCCAAGCCCGCCGTGGGCTCCTCAATGCCTCCTCCAGTCGGGGAGCCTGCGCTACTTTCGTCGGCCAAAACCTAGGTATGGACCAAACCCTAAACAGCAGCGTGCGCTCTCTCCCCTTCTCCCTCCCCTTCCCTAAACTCCCTCTCCTCGCTACGGGGATCGTGCCCCCCCTCTTGCCTGCAGCGACCAAGGTCGCCCAGTGTCCATCGTCTCCTGTTGTTCTCCTATGCAGAACTGATATCCTTACCTGTACATTGATGGTTAACTGTTTCATTCATGCCATCTACTGAGGCTTGGGGATTGTGCGATGATGATTCTTTAAAGACTGAGACAATGGAATTGTGTAGTGATGATTATATAACTATTTCATTCGTCCATGAATCTTGCTATTTTCGGTGCCTTGGTGGCCACTGTGTCCTTAGATTACTTGCACATTTTTACCCGTTTGTTAGTCAGTATACATCCATTGTCAATAATGTCTTTGCTTCATATGATTGATCGGTTGTCCTATTACTGAGCACACACCCCATTGCCAATGATGTATTACCAGTTGGCCTTACTAACAAGCCAATTTATTACTTGCTGAACTACGGTTTCAGGGTCATTTTTTCCTTAAATTCCTAGGCCATACCTATGCATTGCCTTCGGTCTGTAATTCATATTCTATGGTTCCCACAAAAAAGGGTACCGTTGCTTACCTCTCCCTCATTTTTTGGGGGGATTGTAGACTGCTTTGCTCCATTTCATGATTAGTTGAGTATGCAGTTTAGGGGCTACGCACAGAAACAGTCTGGTATTCCCTAGCTCGTACGTTGATGATTAATTGTTTCATTCATGCCATCTACTGAGGCTTGGGGATTGTGCGATGATGGTTCATTCAAGGCTGCGACAATGGAATTGTGCAGTGATGATTATATAATTATTTCATTCTTCCATGAAACTTGCTATTTGCGATGCCTTTGTGGTGACTGTGTAGTTATATTACTTGCACATTTTTCCCATTTGTTACTCAGTTTACATCCATTGTCAATGATGTCTTTGCTTCGTACGATTTATCGGTTGTTCTATTACTGAGCACACACCCCATTGCCGGTGATGTATTACCAGTTCGGAGGCAATATATTACTTGCTGAACTGCAATATCAGCCTCATTTTTTCCTTAAAATGCCTAGGCCATAGCTATGTATCTAGACAGTGTGTGTCTAAGTGCATAGCAAAAACAATGTATATCTACAAAAGCCAAAACATCTTATAATTTGGAATGGATGGGGTAGTAGACTTGAAGGAATGAGGGTGCCTCACAATCTGATACATATCAAATGATGAACAAGTGGTTGTTACTGTAGTACACCTGTTTACATGAATCCTCATTTTTTTTGGTAGTATTGTATACCAGACAGTCAGTCATTCTTTCTAACCAAACACCCCACACTCCTATGTATAACAAATTTACTGGAGTCATACCACTTGCAATCTTTTATGAATCCATTGAAATAGCATTAGAACATACAGGCCATTTAGTACAAGAGAAATACAATTTTTAATGATACAAGTCAGTCAGTACAAAAGAGTATCTTTGCAACAGAGATGATGTGCCTTCATTGTTGTTTTCTTAAAGGAATTTTACCATGCTTATTTTTGTAGTAGATTAACCGGTTTTCCAAGCCTTTTTCCTTCTGAAACAAGACAGAAAGGTAGATTGCTCTGTATCTACGTACCACGATCTTGTGGATTATGAAACTGTTATATTTATTTTAACAAGAGATTAAACGTTCTGTATAAATGAAGAGGGTAGGATGTTAAGATCTGGAAATAGTTAATTAGTTGCTTCTATATGGATTTACAATATTCGGCCACCTTCACATGCCTCATCAAATTTCACAGGTTGGCTATTTTTATTCCAGAATTGTTTTTTCACAAAGCTGCTGTACCTAGACTTAACACTAAATCTATGCCTGATGGCTTAAATGCAGATTTCATGGGTGTAGGCCACGAAGACGCAAATACACGGATAAGGTAAATGCCATTTCCTTACTTCTTCCAGTTTCTAATCTCTATGTGACTCTAGAGAGAAAAAACATGCTTCATGCTCAGTATAAATTTTTTCCCCTTTAATTCCTAGGCCATACCTATGCATTGCCTTCGGTCTGTGATTCATATTCTATGGTTCCCACAAAAAAGGTACCGTTACTTACCTCTCTCTCATTTTTTTGGGGCGTTGTACACTGCTTTGCTCCATTTCATGATTAGTTGAGTATGCAGTTTAGGGGCTACGCACAGAAACAGTCTGCTATTCCCTAGGTCGTACGTTGATGATTAATTGTTTCATTCATGCCATCTACTGAGGCTTCGGGATTGTGCGATGATGGTTCGTTAAAGACTGAGACAATGGAATTTTGCTGTGATGATTATATAATTATTTCGTTCTTCAATGTAAATTTTTTCCCCTTTAATTCCTAGGCCATACCTATGCATTGCCTTCGGTCTGTGATTCATATTCTATGGTTCCCACAAAAAAGGTACCGTTACTTACCTCTCTCTCATTTTTTTGGGGCGTTGTACACTGCTTTGCTCCATTTCATGATTAGTTAAGTATGCAGTTTAGGGGCTACGCACAGAAACAGTCTGCTATTCCCTAGGTCGTACGTTGATGATTAATTGTTTCATTCATGCCATCTACTGAGGCTTCAGGATTGTGCGATGATGGTTCGTTAAAGACTGAGACAATGGAATTTTGCTGTGATGATTATATAATTATTTCGTTCTTCAATGAGGCTTGCTATTTGCGGTGCCTTTGTGGTGACTGTCGTTATATTACTTGCACGTTTCTTTCAGTTGTTACTCAGTTTACATCCATTGTCAATGATGTCTTTGCTTCATACGATTTATCGGTTGTTCTATTACTGAGCACACACCCCATTGCCAATGATGTATTAGCGGTTCGGCTTACTAGGAAAACAATTTATTACTAGATGAACTGCAATATCAGGGTCGTTTTTTCCTTAAAATGCCTAGGCCATAACTATGTATCTAGACAGTGTGTCTAACTGCATACCAAAAACAATGTATATCTAGAAATTCCAAAACATCTTATAATTTGGAATGGATGGGGTAGTAGAGTTGAACGAATGAGGGTGCCTCACAATCTGATACATATCAGCTGATGAACAAGTGGTTGTTGCTTTAGTACACCTGTTTACATGAATCCTCATTTTTTTTCCTAGTATTGTATACCAACCACTCAGTCATTCTATGTACCCAAACACCCCAAGGTCCTATGTATAACAAATTTACTGGACTCATACCACTTGCAATCTTTTATGAATCCACTGAAATTGCATTACAACATACAGGTCATTTACTACAAGAGAAATAACATTTTAGGTGATACAAGTCAGTCAGTACAGAAGAGTATCTTTGCAACAGAGATGATATGCCTTTATTGTTGGGTTTTTACAGGGATTTTACCATGCTTAGTTTTGTAGTAGATTAACCAGCTTTGCAAGCCTCTTTCCTTCTGAAACAGGACAGAAAGGTAGTTTACGCTGTATCTAGGTAGCACGATCTTGTGGATTATGAAGGTGTTATATTTCTTTTAGCAAGAGATTAAACATTCTGTATAAATGAAGAGGGTACGATGTTAACATCTGCAAATAGTTAATTAGTTGTGTCTATATGGATTTACAATATTCAGCCAAGCTCACATGCCTCATCGAATTTCACAGGTTGGCTATTTTTATTCAAAAAATGTTTTTTCACAAAGCTGTTGTACCAGACTTAACACTAAATCTATGTCTGATGGCTTAAATGCAGAATTCATGGGTGTAGGCCACGAAGACGCAAATACACGGGTAAGGTAAATGCCATTTACTTCTTCCAGTTCCTAATCTCTATATGACTCTAGACGGAAAAAAACATGCTTCATGGTCAGTGTAAAAACAGAAGCTTTAGAATATTTCTCATGTAGTGTAAAGACCTGAAATAGTTTATTGCATTGGCTCCTATGTTTTTGCTACGAAATGTCATCTACCACATCAATCATCTCATATTTACAATTCTAAATACTATTACCATGTTAGGTAAAAAAAAAGCTCCGATCGTTCAGCTCTTGTGCATAACACAGCTACAGTACTCTCCTGATATTGTTTCCGTTCAAATATTAGACATCTTTTTTACCTGCGTCTTAACCAGTTGGTTTGCCGGCGCGCGCGATGGCGCGCATGATGGACTAGTTAACTATTAAGCTGCGCAGGTAGATAGCACTAGCAGGCACGCCAGGCAGTCAGAGAACGGCGGTGGCGCACTAGCGCTGGGCCGTGCACCGCCGCCATTCTGGGCGCATGGCAGTGTCACACGAACGGCGCCTCCTGGCCTAACGCGAAGAAAGCGCCGGTCGGGCCGCCTTCCGGAAGCAGCGCCACCTTCACCAAGTTGGCCGCGCCCTCCGCGGGCGTCAGCAGGCCCGTCTGCCTGGCCATGTCGGTCTTGACGTACCCCGGATGCGCGCAGTTGACGCGCAGCTCGGGGTGCCTCCTCGCCAGGAGCCTCGAGTACGAGTTCAGGGCCACCTTCGCCACCTTGTACGCCGAGAACTCCGTCGGCCACCCGCGGGCGTCTAGCGCACCGGCCTCGAAGTCCCGGAGGAACGTGCCCAGCAGCTCGTCCAGCCTCTCCTCCGTCAGGTTCTCGATGCCGTCCAGCTCCTGCTTCAGCTCCTCGTTCCTGATATGCTGCATTGGAAAGATAGATAGATTGATCTTCCTGTTTCAATCAGATCTAGCAGCCTCTCGATCTCTTTTTGTTTGTTTATGCATCATAAGTTTATTCTATAAATTTTGATAGAATCAACTCATTTCTTATGTATATACTAAATATTAGCTTACGATGAATGAGACGATAATAGATCAACTTATTTTATTCCACGAACCAAATAAAAAAATAGGAGTGAAAAAATAATGAATCACCTCATTCTTCAAACCAAACACACATGTACGACGAGCTGAGGTTGGTGGAATGGACTTTGAAGTGGTTTATGTGATCAGAGAACATAACAACTAACGCGCAGCAGGCCGAAGTCAGAGGAGACGTTGACGACCCCTCCGTCGGAGGAGGCTTGTAGCAGAGGCAGCAGCGTTTCGGTCACATTCTTCATTGAGAAAATTTCTTATTTGGCCCTGGTTTAAAGTTGTCTTTCTTCCTTGGCCTTTAAACAAAATTTGTTACCCATTTGGAAGTTTCGTTTTCTAATATGACCTTACCGTCATCTTCTGACTCTAACACTGTTAAGTGGCACATGAAATGACCAAACTGCCCCTGAGACATTTAGAGCTCTGGTTCTTTCAGTATAAAGAGAGAACCAAACTGCAGTAAGTGTTGTGCTCTTAAATAATCAGAGTGACGATACTTACTGCTATAAATGCATCACATCAAAATGGGATCCCCATCAAAATATACTAAATCATGTCAACTTGATCATAGCACACAATTTAAACAAGTTCATCATCTTAAAAATTCAAAAGGGGCACAGAGCACATAGTTCAACATAGTATTCGACACATACATCATTTTCACACATCAGTTTCACAGTGCACTAGTTCGACGCATACATCAAGTTCATATTAAAAGCGACATTGCAGGCACATAAAAGTCACAAACTGAGCCTCCTTTTACTTCTTGTGCTCATTGCAGGGCTAACAGGATTACATATTTTGCTTCTTGTGCCCATCGCCGGGCTATCAAGTATCAGCGGCTTTATGGCAATGTCTTTAGCTGTATTCTTCCGCTTTGTCTTTGTCTTAGCCTTGGCCTTCACAGTTTTAGATGTTGGTGCTGCACCACTTGTAAGCTCTGTAGATGGTTCAGGTTGATTTGAGCCTTTTTTGGACTTGTAAAAATGCATGTAATGGGGCATTCATTTTAGTTAAACTTGGAGAGAGATACTATATAGAACTAACAACTTATTGATTAATCTCTAAAAACTATGACAAAATCAATTCTGCTCATAAGCCATTTTTATGCGAATTTCCATGCATTTGATAAGAAACATGTTCTCATTGTGTATAAAATTTACATCTTAGTAAATCAGCAAGAACATGTTGTTTGTCATTTTGCCTGCTCACTGCATTTCGCTTTCTGGAGAAAAGTTAGCTTGGGAGTGGCAGCTGGGCTTGTTAGGTTCTACTGTGTACTTGATCAACTTGTTTTGCATTTTATTAGGTAATAATTCATCTATATGTGCTTTTTCAGCCATATCCTTACTTAGCCAATTGACCTGTTGAAGTGAGTCTTGCTATGTGCTACAGATGTTTCCAAAGGGGTATGTATCTCTACCATGCTGTAGCCTGTAGTTCACTAAATCATGTATATGGCAAGCTGTAAGGTGGCCAATCGACTTTTGCAGGGCCTGGAACTTGGACATATGTCACTGCATACGTACCTGACCCTCAATATCTTTGAAATTGTAAGCCTGAATTGCATTCATGCTACCTACTACCTCCCTGGAGAAAAGAAAGCTGCTAAGCCAGCGAAACCAATAGAAATCAATAGCAGTACCTTGCTGATCCTGCAGATTCAGTCGTGCCTTGTTTGGATTTTTTCTTAGCTGCAGGCTCAATGCTTTGGCTCCTCCTACAAATTCAGATTTTAGTAATAAAAAATTTGAGCAAAAAATTTGTACAAATAAGAATCATACCCTGCTGATCCTGCAGATTCAGAAGCGCTACGCTTGCCTTTTTTCTTAGTTTCTGGTTCCACGCTAAGGCTATGGTAAATATAAATAAAGTTACATTCAAAGCATGTTTTCATATAATGATGAACACAAAATTTTCAGTTAACCTTGGTGGAAAAGACATGGACTGTGTTGTTGTTTCATCATCCATCGGCACAATGCTGGATTGAGATGCTGCCTTCTTCTTCTTCTTTGGTTCCCTACAAGTGAAAATATCAAGTCAGGGCCACTTATCTTTAAATTTCTTCTCTTCTATGGTACTGAACATATATACATACTTTATTACCTCAGTGCTGCTAGAGCTTTCTTGTCTTCTGGATTACCCTTTTTACATATATGCCAGTGATGCCCAACCTCTAAACAAATAGGACACTTATGATGTCTTTTTTTCTTATTCTTGTCAGTGCATCCTTTGAACCTTTGGTTCCTTCGCCTACCAGAAATGGGTTTTAAGAGTGGAGGATACATGAAAAATTCATGTGTTGCTTTAGGCCATTGAGTCTTGTCAGGCATAGCTAGGATTAATTGATCATATGCTACTCTAAATTTGTCAACAGAGTAATAAGGGTCCACATAGTTATCTAGAGCTGCATTGCTAAGTGATGTAATAGATGCTATGGCATGTCTACATGGAATTCCAAAAACCTGCCATTGCCTACAAGAACATGTTCTATCAAGCAAGTTTACCACAAACTGGAAGCCACTACCCCCCAATGCAGTAACTTCTCCCACTTCCCCACTTCCTCTGAGCATTCCTTAACTTCCAACTCCAACTCCTTGCTCTGTTCATTTAATTTCTTAATTATATGTGGGAGAATCAAGCCATCTAGCTTCCTTGAGATTTTTCTTCTTTGGTTCCATTTGGTCAACAATTGCCTAATCTTGTCCAAGAAATCATCCAAATTCAGGGACTTGTGTTCCTTAATCCAATTATTGAAGCTCTCAGCTAAGTTGTTGGTTACATAGTCTACCTTTGATCTAGTAGAGAACTGACTCCTAGTCCACAACCTAGTATGGCATTTCGTTAGGTATGCGGTTGCGGCTGGTTTTTCTTTCTCCATTGCAAGCCAATGCTTCTCAAATACATAGGGGTTCCATGAGTAAGCTGCTGCCCAAAGATGGTCATCAATCACTTTTCCATGGAACTTCTTCTTAAAGTTGGTCACTAAGTGAAACATGCATTCCCTATGTTCTACTTGTGGAAACACCTCTTTTACACCATTCATGATTGCCTGCCCTGCATCAGTACATATGGCTAAACTGTTTGGTGAACCAATAGTATCTTTGAACAATTGCATAAACCAGATCCAGTTATCATTAGTTTCAGAATAAAAAACCCCAAAAGCTACTGGATACAACCAATTATGGCCATCAACACCCGAAGCACTAGCCAATTGTCCCTTGTACTTGCTAGTTAAGAATGTACTGTCTATAGCTAGATATGGCCTGCAACTAGAAAGAAACCCCTCTATGCAAAGTTTCAAAGCAAAGAATAGCCTTCTAAATCTGATTTTCTCATTAACTGTGTGATGATCAATAATTACCATACTACCTGGACAACATTGCTCAATTGCTGACTTAAACCTAAATAGATTATCAAAGCTGTTGTCCCAATTACCATAAAGCTGATTTAATGCTAGCTCCATACCCTTATACACTCTCTGGTAGTGAATGTGTACCTTGTGGTGCTCTTTTAGTTTCTTCTGCAGTGCTTTTGCTCCCAAAGTTGCATCATCAATGAGTCAGTCCTTCACCTTCTCACATATCCAATGCTTGGTAGCATTCACTACCTTCTTTTTTCTTCTCGTGCTAGAACATGTATGCTAAAATGAATTCTTTTTTACCTGAAATGAAATGTTGTAGTTAGAAACATTTAAACAATAAGATGGCAAAGTGTACACAATGGCAGGATTATTACCATTATAGTCTGCTTGTATTTTGTTGTTGAAGCATGTATCCTCCACGAACATTTGTCTTCATTTTTCCTTGAACAAATACCTGTGAACCTTTTTGGTGCACTTTTCACAGTTCTATATTCAAACTCATTTTTTATTGCATGTTGAGATAATGCCAATTTAAAAGTTGCCATGTTGAGATATGTTGTGCCTTCTGTCATTGGAGGATCTTCTTTATCATATTATGTGTCTAGGACATGACCTTTCTCATTGTCGTCTCCTACTAAATCCTCGGCCTCCTCTATTTCAGACTCCGACTCAGACCCTGACTTCCCTAACTCAGACCCTGACTCAACTTCATCCTCATCATCTTCAACTAGAACATATTGCTTATCCTTGTCTTTGGCAAAATAAACAACTAGGTCCAAACCATCTACAGGTTCATTGTACATACCCTCATCATCTACACCAACATGTTCGTTCTCTGGTTGTGGATTTCGTAGATAAGCATCCTCACCCTCATCCCACTCAGTGATAGGATGGTATTGCTCAGAAGGATCACAATATGCTATGAACATGTCCACAACCTTTGTATTCATGTGTCTCTCAAACATTAACATCAAGTCTTGGTCTGTTTTAACTTCTGGAAAGCTTTTCAAAACATGGTCATGATATTGAAGATGAGCAACTTTCATGTAACCGGGTGGATATTGCTCTATGATTGATTGAATTAAGTCCTTTAAATTTGTTCTGTCACTATCCACAATTTTCTCAAAACAAAAACATCTCAGATCCTTCCTAGTTTTCTTTGGATTACCAAGATGTTTAAAGTTCAGCATAAAAGTGGATTTAGGATCCATCCTGTGAGCAAAGTAATTGTAAACTTAAGTCATTTATACAAACACACAAATTAGAATCAGTGATTGTTAACTCACCCTTCAAGCCAATCTGCTTGTACTGTAGATGCACCACCTCCTCCAATGTCTAGGTCCTCGTCTGCACCTCCGTCGGGCTCCATTCAACCCGTGTTGGCGTCGCAGGCCACTAGCACACAGAGCCAAAGTCCAGGCCGGCTTCACCAAGAGGCGGAAGAAAAACGACGGACAGAGCAAACACACGAGATCGGGAATGTAGCCGGTCAACCTACAATCGGGAAAAGTTAGTGGGAAAAAGAGGGAAACCTGAACGAAGGGTAACAGAGCAGAGCAGGATATCAGCTGCATTGTGTGATGAACATCATGTTAAGTCCACATTAACTCACTGCAACATACTACCAACTATAAAGATGCAAACTTTCTCATGTTTCTCATGTAATCACAGGATCAGAGCTTTTACTTCCAAAACAAGCAAGAGAAGAAACGGTAATGATCAGCACCGTAACTATAATGATCCCAAATTAGATAAACATGCCGCAAGGAAGTGACAAGTGACAGAAAAAGGAGCAGCATATTGGATTTGCACGCAAGCAATGCGGAGGAGGACGCGAGATCTGTGGATGCGATTCCATTCCATTCCAGTGCAGAAGAGCGGGAGAACAGGCATGCGCAGACAAGGCAAGCGAAGGAAAATCTCACCGGAGGCCTAAGCCGGCGAGGCGGCCGTGCGCACGGCCGCTGGCCGGATCGAGGCGGACGGCCTCCTCACACTCGCGGAGGGTCGTGTCGCGAGTGTCAGATGCGAGGGGAAGGGAGCGCGAAAATTGAACAGAAATCGAGCTCAGCGAGGGGACGGAGGTAGAGGGAGAGACGAACCGTGGCGAGACGGCTGCGCGCGTGGCCTCCGGTGGCGACTGTGCGACGGGAGTGGAGGTCGCCGCTGTCTCCAGGCCGTCGCGCGCCCTGGCCGCCGCGACCCCAGGAAGCCAAGCGCCCTGGTCGCCTCGAGCCCAGGCCGCCGCGCGCCCAGGCCTCCGCGAGCCTAGGCCGCCGCGCGCCCTTGCCTCCGCCCGCCCAGCCGCCTGCTGAGCCTGCGTGCCCTGGCCGCCGCCCCACAGTACCTAGGGTTAGGGTTCTTTTTGTTTCAGAAGAGAGCGGACTCGAGGGACAGAGACGAGACCGAGAGGTCTGAGATAGAAGAGAAAGAGAGACACGGTTCAGTTAGGGGTATTTCTGTCTGTTCAATAAAAACTGACAACTCGACGACGGCAAACTTTGACAGATCTCACGGTAAGACTAGATTGGAAAACGAAATTTCGAGTGAGGCCAAATAGATAAGAAATTTTGTTTCAGGACCAAGAAAGAAAGATAACTTTAAACCAGGACCAAATAAGAAATTTTCTCTTCTTCATTCCGTAGTAGTTTGTCTGAATGCCTGCCTTCGCAGCGTCGCTTGTCGGCCGGGATTGTTTCCGCATCCATTCCGCCATCTGAAACGCATCCATGCCCTTGATCTGTTCCACGCACCAACATATATAAATAAATTCAGATTGTGGCCTACGAGCTGAAAATCTAGAATACATATCGGAGCATCAGAGCATGTATGTAACCTCAGCAGGATTTTCGATGGGAAGTGACTCAACCCCACCGATAGCGGCATTATTCACCTGTAAAGCAGAAACAATGGCTTTGCTTTATCAGTCACAGTCACCGGTCCTACAAAACCTTGAGAATTAAGCTCGAAAGATGACTTGTTACCAGGATGTCGAGCTTCCCAAAACGCGCCTTCAAGAAACCCGCCAATTTGGCAATGCTCTGAGCATCGGTGACCTCCAGCTGATGGAAAATGACATCGGAGAGCCCTGCATCTGTGAGCTCCTCGACGGCGGCTGCGCCCCTCTTCTCGTCCCTGGCTGTCAAGACGACGGTGATGCCATTGCTGGCCAGCTGCCTGCACACCTCCAGCCCGATCCCTTTGTTCCCGCCGGTAACAACAGCAACCCTACCAAAGTATACGACAGTACTGCATGTTATTTCTCTAAAAAAGAACCGGGCTTACTGACTCCCAATTTTTTTTTTAAGAAACTCACTTCTGTATGGATTGCACGACAAAACGTCGGATGGCACGTACCTTGTGCCGTGCGGACTAGGGATAGCGGCCGCCACGAGCCTGTGCTCCACGAGCTCGAGCAACAGGATGAGAGATGTATTCCTCATCTGAGCTTATCAGTCAGCCAACGATATTTTTCTCTCTCAATAAATTAATATCAGCCGAGCTTATCAGTCTAAAAATCCAACTGGTGAATAGACCGAAGAATGGGGACGGCAGGTATAGCCGCTGGTTATTTATGTTGCCTAGCGAGGTGGGGTCGGTGGTTGTTAGCAATACTTACGAAGAACGGGACGGTCGATGGATGGTTCGCTAGCAGCACCGTAGCAAGCGGTGTTTGGCTGTCTCTTCTAAACTTGTAGTTTTATAGTATATTTTGATATATGTATGAAGTATTAAATATAGATTAATTATAAAATTAATTACATAGTTTACGACTAATTTATAAGATGAATCTTTTGAGCCTAATTAGTTCATGATTTGACAATGTTTTACTACAGTAACATATGCTAATGATGGATTAATTAGGCTTAAAAAATTCGTCTCATAGAGTACTGACGGATTATGTAATTTATTTTTTTATTAGTATCCAAACACCTTATACAATATCATCCTAATACACCTTCTAAATTTTCGTAGCTGAATCAAACACCCTCTAAAACTTATGTGCCCACCAGAACCAATGAATGTGCTGCCGGCGTCCATTGAACGGCGGAAATATCTCGAGGTAAGATGCAACGGCATGGGGGCAATAACTGAAGGACGCACGCAGTGACGTAGATGATGACATTTTCCTCCCTAAATTAATAATGACATAATGGTGACGGGTCTTATATAATATAAGAACAACTCCAATAGGTCGCTATTCTTGTTTTGGAGGTTATTTTAGAATTTGTATCGTAAAAAGTTGACTCCAACAGATATGCTATCCGGTTCTGTAAAATAGAAAGCTGGCTATCCTTTAATTTTAGGTGGTTATATAAGCCAACCATGGACACTAGCTATCTAAAGACAAGAAAAGGTAAGGCTGTTGTAGACCTTTTCTTTTTTAGGAGCTTTCTATTTTACAAAATGACTAAACTATAAAATTTGGCTAGTAATTTTAGTCAAACTGTTGGAGTTGCCCTAGGGGCGTACTCAACGGCCACCTATTTGGCATTTTTTTTCCAAATGGAAGAAAATACGGTTTCATCCCCAGAAGTGAGGAATCAGCTATTTGGCTAGTTGGGACTATCCTGTGACGTGAGAGCAACTCCGACAGTTTGGCTAAAATTAGTAACCAAATTCCGTTATTTAGCAATTTTGTAAAATATGAAACTCCTTAAAAAAGAAGGGATCCACAACAGCCTTGCTATTTTACAAAGTTAGATAGCCAGCGCCTGTAGTTGGCTATATATGGCAACTGAAAATTAAGGGATAGTCAGTTTCCTATTTTACAAAGTCAGATAGCACATCTGTTGGAATCTATTTTTTGCTATACAAATCGTAAAATAGCATCCACAACAAGAATAGCCAATCTGTTGGAGTTGCTCTGAATAGAGAAAAAGAAGAGAGCAGTAGTTAGTGATAAAAAAATTGCTGATCTATTTCAGGGTGTTCAAAAATATGAGTGAGGAGCACATGAGTCGGTAGCAACTAAACAAATTCGAATATAGAAATTAGCTAGTGTCAGTGTCACTGTGAACATCCTAATAAGCTAGTAACAACTCATCGCTTACGTTGATCAGGTCCAATAAAGACTCATCACTAATGATAGGTCATGTGACAGGTGTATGTGTATGTGTATGACATATTGATATCTGTTACTATAATTAGTATCGAGCTGGCATAGATAAGTTAAAATCGGTGCTGACGATGAATTCTAGTTTAGTTAACTAGTTATGCACTAGTTTGATAAGTTATTTAAAAGTGATATTAACGACGGGATATATGGTCTATAGTCTTTAAAGACTCCGTCGTTAATACAATTAACGACCAAACACAATTTCCCGTCATTAACTTTTCAACGACGGAATAATATGTGGTCGTTGATACTATAGCATTAACAAACACATTTATAGTAACAACAACCACATTTGTCATGGTGGTTAATATCATAGTGACACGTACACTTCGATCGACAAAAATACCAGCGTCGTGTGACAACATTTTGGACTTGACATGGAGAGGAACAAAGCAGCCAGCAGTAAACTTTGACAACAGGTAGTTGAAGAACAACGAACTTAACGTTAACGACGGTGCTTTGTCACACAAAGGGCGCCTCCTCTCCCAACGCGAAGTATGCGCCGGTCGGCCCGCCTTCCGGCAGCAGCGCCACCTTTACCAAGTTGCCTGCGCCTTCCTCCGGCGTTAGGGGTCCAGTGTGGATGGTCATGTCGGTGCTCACGTAGCCAGGGTGCGCGCAGTTGATGCGCAGTTCGGGGTGCCTTCTTGCAAGGATCCTCGAGTACGCGTTCATGGCCACTTTGGCCACCTTGTACGCCGAGAAACCCATCGGCCACCCACGCGCTTCCACCTCGCCGGCCTCGAAGTCTCTTAGGTACGTGGCTAGCACCTCGTCCAGCCTCTCCTCGGTGAGCTTCTCCACATTGTTCAGCTCCTGCTTTAGCTCCTCGTTTTTTATTAGCTACACAGGAAAAAACAGTTACCACCTTCTATACTACACCGGAAAGAAGACGTGCTGAGCATCTCAGTTGCCTAAATCCCTTCATAATTCTTGATTTTTAGGACGACCAGAAAAAACCACTCTTCAACAACTCCTAATACATTCTCTTAATTTTTTAGAATTTAAGAAAAGTCACCCTATTCCGCGTAAAGTTGTGCGCTTCGAAGTCGCACGTATCTTCTCTCTCCGCGCATGTTTGTCGGCTAATCTAAAGGCGAAGCGGCGTAGAAAGAATAAAGAGTAGAAAAATGTTTCTGATGTAAATGTACAAGAGAGAAAGAATATATAAAAGTGGTTAGAATAATTTAGAAATAGTACATGATTCCTGATATAAAATTGTCTTCTATATTTTAGGAGTCGATCGTTAGAAACTCTTGGAGATGACCTTTGTTTCTTCCAATACTTTTTTTAAGGACTTGTAAAACTCTATGTTTTTTGAAAGAAAATATTAGGTACTCTTAGAGATGCTCTGTTACTAGATCTTAGGTGTTGACAAAAGAAGTTGGTTATATATTACCCGTAGCAACCCAAATTCAGAGGAGACATTGACGATCCTCCCATCGGAGGAAGCTTGCAGCAGCGGCAGTAAGGCTTCAATCACATGCTTTACGGCATAGTAGTTGGTCTTCACACCTTCTCTTGCAGCGTCGTAGGTCTCCCGGACACCTTTAAACATGCATTCAAGCCTTTGACCCTGATCCATGCCACTGAACTGTTGGGCACATGCGACAACAAAGCAAACTTTTTCATCAATTTGGCCTAACTAATATAAATTGCCAGAGATCAAATTACAGGACCTGTCACCAAGGTTTAATAATTTTGTACTGGAGAAGATGCTTTGATTTCCAGTAGTGTAGTACCGATTTCACTAATTAGCGCCGGACATTAACCAGCGTTATTTTCTAATACTTCTGACAATCTGAAGATGTAAGTAAAGCTCACCTTTTCCTCGCTTGTTGAACTGTCAACAGGATCTTGGACGTACTCAACAGCACCAATTGCGGCATTATTTATCTATACAAAAATAGTAATAGGTCTATCATCCCTGGCCATGCATATCGATTATCTGGAAGTTTTAAAAGGCAACCTACCAGGATGTCTAGCTTCCCAAAACGAGTCTTCAGGAACTCAGCCAACCGAGCGATGCTCGTAGCATCAGTGATCTCTAGCTGATGGAAAATGACATCGGAGAGCCCTGCGTCTCTGAGCTTCTCTGCAGCGGCTGCGCCCCTCGTCTCATCCCTGGCTGTTAAGACGACGGTGGCGCCGTCGCCGGCCAGCTGCCGGCAAACCTCTAGCCCAATCCCTTTGTTCCCACCGGTGACCACAGCAATCCTGTCAAGGCCAGGGTCAATCACCGGAAGTATCTGTGTTATTACATTTACATATATACAGAATACAGTAGAAACTATGACTTCTTCCTAAACAAAACCTGGTAGGCTCCAGATTAATTGAAGGACCCACACTTGTTTTCGTAAAGACTGCACGCAAGATTGCAAGAACGAAGCATGAGGTAAGGTATGGCACGTACCTTGTTTTCGAGGCACTATGAATGGCGGCCTCCATGAGCGTGCACCACGGGCTCCAGCGAAAGCAGAGCACTCAAGTCTCAAGGTGATGATGACACTACCCTTCTGGGTTCAGTTACAGAAAAGAATGGCAACCATGACCGGTGTCCGGATATTTTTTTTTATGCTCGTGCTGCACTGCTGCATCTTCTTGGTGGCCACACATTGACGTATTGATGGCCACCACTACTCAATCAATGACAACGGACAGACGACCGAACGAAAACCGCACAACGGTTCGGAACTGAAACGCGCTGCGAATTCAATCTGGTGCTCGTTCACGAACCAGTGTTCAGCATCATTCACAGCCACTCATTTCACCTACCACAGCCTGCTCTGTCCTTGCGTCCACTGTCTTAATGGTCTTGGTCACCTAATCAAAGTTGAAAATCTTACAGTGGAGAAGATCTTTTGTTATAGCAGCAGAGCCCACATCTTGAATAGGTCCATTGCGCAGAGGCATCAGAAGGGGAGCATATGGCTCTGCTCCTGCCCACGCCGCGTCCACGGTCCACCTCAGCTACCTTACCTACTGGAGTGTACCTGTGTTCCTGCCTCTTTTCACTTGAGCTAGCCTCCATTTTTAGATTTTATACCACCACTCTGCCCGTGTAGCCAGGTAGCCAGCACAGACAGCGCATTCATCATCACCCCACTCCCTCCCTAGCTCGCCTCTCTCTGTTGTCCCCTCCCACTCCCAGTCCCAGCTCCCAGGCCAGCGCATTCAGTTCAGTAGCTGCTGCAAGCTACCACACCGAATACCCACACGATACGATATGATTCCAGTCGCAAAGGCTGAGCAAGCACAAAGCGGCCCGCGCCGTGCAGCAGTACATTTATCCGGCCGGCCGGGCTGGCTGCACCATTACTCTAGGAGTAGTGGAGCACTCGTCCTCTGCTTCCGTTCCGGGCAGAGAACCAGGACGGCATAGTGTGGAAGAGCTAGGGCGTTGCGCCGTCGCCGCCGTCGCTGCGCATTGCTCTGCTGCTTCTCGCTGCTGCGGCGCCGCTCTGCTCCGGCGCCGGCGACGTCGTCCTCAGCTTCTCAGCCACCCCGCGCCGCGTCTCCAGGTCCACGTCCACCGCGTTCGCCTTCCGGGTCCTGCGCGCCACTGGAGGGCCTTGCGCTGACTGCCTCGTCACCTGCCAGTTGGACGGCAAGCCGGCGTTGTAACATCCCAGGTGTTTGCCACTAGTTAAGCAATGGGTTGGAGCTCAAACATGGCATATTAAGTGATGATGAAAATGTCAAGGTCAAACCTATGGAAATGAGCCCCAACCTAAACGTGGATATTGCACCCTTGCTTTACATATAGGCCCTTTTCAAGATATATGCTTGGCTGGTGTTATTGGAATATCTTCATGTGTCTCACATCAATACCCACCTATATTGATCCATGGAAAAGTTTCGTGAAGTTTGGAATCAAGAAGTCATATAAAATGACGAGTTATGTCCTTGCTTGAATTATTTTATAAAGTGAATGGAATTCTCGATCGTCAACCAAACCTTGCAACCTTGCCAAAATGACTCTAGATGAACTCTACAACAAAAGTCATGAAAGGTTCATGTTGGGCAAATGCCAAGAAAATGCTCCAATGGATCAAAAAGGATGATTTAAGCTTCATCGTGATCCTACTTTGGTCAAAGTAGAACAGCAGGTTCTATACTAGTTTTGAGGTTGGACCTTAAATGAAAGTTGTAATCCATATCAGGTAGAACAAACTTTGTTTTTGGACTAAGAGCTAGATCATCTTGGAAGTAAGTCAAATCGAGGTCACAAGATCGAATTTGCTGCTGATTTCAGCACTTAGAAATATTCAAGTCTAGAAATTTATGGACATCGGCATTGGCGTCTCGCGTTCTCCAAATTTTATTAAGCAACTCAATTTGGTACAAAGATAAAAGTTGGAGTGTACATGATGGCGAAGAGCATGTATAAGGATGGCACTCAGTTGACTTCATTTTGGCTATCAATTTTTGGAAATGGTTAATCGCTGTTAATGCAGTGACAATGCTGTCTTGGAGTGTCATTAACCACTAATATGCTACCCCAATGGCTATGGCCCCTGAATCAAGTTTGTAGAGCATCAGAAGGAGAATAATTTTGCTTCAAGGCCCATATCCCAGTTCAGAGCAGAGATGGCCCAAAAAGGGACCCCAAGTCGGACACAGAGACGCACGCCACGTGTTTGTTGAATTGTCTCCGTGGCAGCCATGCAGCAGAGCGCGCGCTTCATTGCCGCCGCACGTCCGACCTCCGCGCCACGCGCCGCCCTGCTCCCTGAGCCTCCAAATGCGAATGCCCGAGCACTCACTCGTCTCCCCACTCTCCCTCCCTCGCTCTCTGGTGCTGCGCGCGCTCCGGAACGCGGCCGCCATGGTTGCCGCCGCGAGCTCGAGATTTGGTCGCCGTTGTTTCTTTGTCTCCAGCCTCCCTCCACCCAAATTGACCGCACCACCACCTCCCTCACCTCGCGCCGCAACTCCCGCACCCCTCGCCTGAAGCCACTCGTCGCCGGCGCGCCCTCACCGCGGTGCTGCTCGGCCTAGGCCGCCAGCGCACGTGGCTAGGGCCCCACGCTCCACCTTGGGCTGAGCCGAGGACACCGGCGAGTGCGCGTAGCCCTGCTCGTGCTCCACCGCCATTCCTACGCCGCTGACGAGACTCCTCCGGCCGGAAACGACGAGCTCCGGCGCATCCTCTGCTCCAAATCCCGTCAAGGGCTTCGCACTCGAATTCGAGAAAAGGGAAGGTTCTTTCTGCGAAGTTGTGACACATGTGAATAGTGCTCAGGAGGACCTCTTCGTTGATGTTTGATTTATATTTTCCGTAGGGACCCCGATGCAAGATTTCCATTCCTTTTCTCTGGTTTTTACAGATTTGAATGCTCCACTTTGAAAATTCATAGTAATTCATACAAAAATCGTAAAATCGAAAATGAGGACTTTTGGGAATCCTTGTGAAATTGTCTATGCATTACATCTATAATGTGGCATGTTTTAGTTTAAATATTTTGCTGTAAAAATAGATCTATGAGGCTAGGTTCCTGTTACTTGCCAGGTCTTGTGTTTTTCATAACTACAATTTTTATGCTCAAATAAATGTGAAAATGTTGTGGAGTGCTACTAAGGTGATTGTTGTTGTCTAGTAAAAATTTCAGGAGTTTAGGATTTATAGTTTAAGAGTTATAAAAATAACAAATGCCCTGTATTGCTTTGCTTCTACTCTGAACAGTTCTGCATGTTTGAATTAATTGGCTCAGTTAAGTTATGAATCATGACTTGGTGAAAATAAATGAGTTGTGTTACTTTTCTTAAGCTTTCCAAAAAGTTAAATATCATGACTTTTGGCTAAGTAGATCTTGAGTTATACTTGCTTAAATCTCTATGGCTGTTTCTGCCTAAAACCAGAGAGGGTTTCCTTGTTCTTATTGTGGGGCCTTCTTAGTAGTAGAATTAGCTTTAGGTGTTTACAACAAAGTTGTTTATAATTTTCTAAGCTTTCTAAAAAGTCTAGAACCACATTTATTGGACATGTATAACTCCATTTATAGCTATTTAAAGTGGCATGTCAGTTTCTGTCTATGTTTTGGACAGAGATGCAATTATTGGATTAGTTGACCCTTCTAACTATAAAATCATCTTAATATGAAAATAACAAAGTTGTAGATAATTCATGTATCTAGCTTCTGTTAAAAGTTAGTGGTATTTGGCCTTGTGGTTTGTGAGTTATGCCTGTTTAAAGTTGGGTGTCAGAAATGGCTGCTTTCTGTCAATTGTGGACCAGTTTCTGTAAATGGGTATAATTGACTTAGTTAACTTGAGAATCATGCTAAGAGGATTAAAGATGAATTGTAGAAAATTTCATAAGCTTTCCAGATTGTCTTGTTGCATATCTTTTTGATTAGTACAACTCCTGTTATGAGTAAAATTAGTTGCTGCTTCTGTTTGCAGCCTTGACTCTGTGATTGCCGTGAATAACTTGTTTGCTTGATATGAGTTGATGTGATGATTTAGATGCTAGGCTAATTAAGATAACTTGTTAGTTGCAGGTGCCAAGCCTTAACTGAAGATGAGCAATTGTATATTAGGTTGTCTAAACCTGGCAAGTTAAAGTAATTTGAATAGAACGTAAGTAAACTAATATGCCATGCTTGTTGTACTTGCTATCTCGATGTTTGGTTTGATGTGAATAGCTTGCTCTCTATAGTTAGTTGTGTGAGGTTAGTTAAATAGCTATTGGTGTCTATGTCTTGCATAATCTTGTGTTTGTCTTGAATGTTTATGTGGTGCCTCTTGTATTACCATTCTTCATATTCATACACATGCATCTTGCATCTCATTTAGGTACGCTAGATGAACCACGTGAAGGACGTGATGTTGGAGCTGAACCCGAGGATGATGCAAGCTAACTGAACTGATTTGTGTCGGATCCCAGGAAAGTCCCGGAGCATTCTAAGTCTCCTACTTTATAAAAGCAATTCTTTCTATATATGAGTTATATATTGTTGCATTAAGTTGTAGGAGTTACTTGAAACCGTTGATGCATTTATTACTATCCTTGCTTACCTTATTACCTTATTATCCTGCTAGGTCAGGATCGAATAACTGCTTAGCCTTGCTTCGACCAGTAGCGATCGGTGATATCCGGTCACCTACATTTATAGGTGGTTACTGGAAGAATTTAGCTATGGAAAGAATGATATCCTGAAATTAACCATGTGTGATGGATAATTGGAGACCAGACGAAAAAAGTTGGAGGCAACCAGACAGGGTTCTAGGGTGCTGTTAGTTTCCATCTGTGTCGATTAAGGACCGACCGTTGTTGGGCCTCGAGTCATGTTGAACGCATGCCTTACATTTAGCTGGCCGAATAAAGTACCTTTCGACCGTGAAGCTGGGAGATTATTCAGGCCGAGTAGATTGCCCGCAGCGCACTGTACCAGAGCAGGTGTAGTAGGACACGGGGGCACGAAGGTAAGACCAAAGAGCAGTCGGTCGGCCCCCTGGTACATGTGGTTCCTGGCAAACTCGAGATTCCTGGATAGCTGACTCGGTGACCGATACCTCACTTTAGCGGGTGAGTGAGGTTTGTGTAAGGAATAAATCACCAACTGGTTAGGAATCAATTCGAATCGCCATCGCTCCTGGATAGTGAGCACTTGACTCGAGTTACGGCATCGTAGTAATTATTATGGAACAAGGATGGTTATCTGGATGATATGGGATATGCTAAATCTAAATTGGTAACTAGATGTTATTGGTTAATAAAGTGATTGCTATAGTACAGGTGCTTACCTAGATGGATAGGTCATAATAAAGATGATGCAAAGTACTTAAAATGGTTTCTTCATGATAGCTTATGCTTTTCGCAAACAAGTTAGCTAGCCCACTAAAGAAAGCCATGCATAATCTTTGGTGTCGCTTTATTTTGGTTTAAGACGGGTAAGTCTGGCTGAGTACATTCGAGTACTCAGGGTTTATCCCACCTTGTTGCAGGGTGATGTTCTTGACCTATTGATGATGGTGGCTAACCGCTAGTGGGCTCGGTGATTCTATACTTACTTCTCATCTATATGCTTTTGTCGGATGATGTCACTATGCTAGCAATATATTTGGAACTTATATTAATGTAATCATTTGAAAGCCATGCTATTTTCACTAAGCGGTTTTGAAACCCAAACTGGTACTTTTATTTATGAACCCAATTGTAATATTATTTTCACTGCAACCCCGTGTATGTGATGTGTATTCGCTTAATCATGTGATCTTGGTTGCGATGTTGATTTACCGAGGTCTTTCGAGACACTCGGCGGACTACCGGGTTTATATGAGTGAGAGTATGGGTGTGTCAACGTGTTAGCGGGGACAACCGTACTTGATCTTGTATAAATTGGGCGGTTCTATCACAACTGGTATCAGAGCGAGATTAAGCATAATACTGTCAGGTACATAGTTTTAAAAGCCAAGTTTTGGTTTTAAAAAGTCTATTTTAACTAAAACTTTAGCTACAGGCAAATTTGTCAAAACTTATTTGCAAAACTATGCTAGCGACATCCTCTTTTATGCCCAGTTAAGGACTATTAGGTGGCTATCTAAGTACTAACATGGGGGTTTTTACTTTCGTCGTCCATACGGCGTGCTATAGTATGGATGCCATCCACTTGGATGGTAATGTATGGATCAATTGCCTCTACGTCTAGGTAAGTGTGAGTTGTGAGAGCATGACCGTCCAACTAGCGGTCTAGGGGAGAGTTAGCTGTGGTTACTGGAATATTTACATGGTACACACATGTATATATGAAGGTACTTAATTGTGGGTATATCTGCCGGGTAGCTATGGATACTGAAGTATATATATCTGGGGATGTGTATATGGAGGGTATCTTAGTTTATTGTTTTCATTGTGCACTTATTTATCTCTTGTGGGGATGGGCTGCAATGAATTTGCCTGTAGGTACGCTAACCACGAATATGTAGATTGAATGTAGCTGATGACTAGCTATATATCGAGAGAGTACGTGTTATGCCACCAACATAGAACGTGATTGCCACCTTAGGCTGGCAATTTCGTGAGGACGAATAGGACGAGCATGCATCATGATTGTGCTTGTGCATAAATATGCTTCCCTCACCTTGTTCTAATGCTAAGTAACTTGTGATCAATGTGATGTCACTATTTTCCTGTGTGAAGATAGATAAAGTGCCTTGTTCCATGCTGCTTGAATAGTTATGCTTGAAGATAGTGTGCGATTAGCTTTACCTTGAATGTTTGCTTCCAAAAGAAATAGATGACAAGTTAGTAGTTAGCAAAAAAGTCCACCTCTTTGAAAGCTAAATTGCTAAATGTAAGTGAAACTTGTTTTGTAGAGATATCCACCTACTCTGTAAAAAGGAAATAAAAGATAATAGTGCCTTACCACCATGTTTTGCATAAGTTGTGTAGTAGTGTTGTTGTAGGTGACTGCTTGTTTGTGAGAGCTTTATGCTTAGTGATAGTCGCTTAAGCTAATTAGATTGAGTGTTTCAAAATGCTTGCTTAAGACCATGATGTAGATGTGGATGCTCATTATCTAGGTAGTGCCGTAGCTATCACTCTTTTGTCCTCGGTAAGCATACGGGTGTTGAAGAGCGCTATCCTGGAGCAGCGTCCAAGTTTTGATAATCTCATGGTTGTCATCTCTAATTAAGTTCTCTCTTAGGAGCCTAAGCCTATACACGAGGTTGTTAGCCATTGAACGTTGTGCTACAAAGACTTTTATCTATGCCTTTGCTTGACTTTTGACCCAAGCTTAGCCCCCTTCTTTGCTCGCATGTTTTATGGTTGTCCCGCTCCTGTGTGGGAGGACCTTGCTCAAAAATCCTTGTTAGATCTCATTGCTCCTTCTTCTACTGATGATCTGGTGCAACACTAATCGCTATCTACCCTGCTCTGGAACCTTTTCCTCACAGATCATGTCGTTGCTTTATCAACTAAATCCTTAGTCAGTGCCTTGGCTCTGTCCCTCGAATCTCGTTTGTTTTATCTCCAACTCTTTCAAGTCTCTAGATGTTTATCAGTCTTGATCTCATGTTGCTGCTCGACAAAACCAAATCTCAGGTTAATCATTATCTGGTAATCACTTGGTGGATACAAGGCGTATATGGAAATTCAGCAAGAGTCTCCTGCTTAGTTGCCTTCGGCAATTAGGCTATGCTCTCTTGCGCTGTGTTTTAATCTTCGGATCCCCTGCTTGTTGACTCCTAACCTTGTGACTACCTTTGTTTGCTATCCCTCCTTCGCATAGTGCTTGCTCCTACGCAACCCAATTTATTTCATGTGAGATTTCTTGTGGGTTGTATGTTCAGTAATGGTGCCACAATTAGCGATCTATGGTGTCGCGTCAAAACCGAGAGCCTCCTGTGGGTGCACACATAAGGTTGTGCTGCTCGGCACGTGCTGGTATCGAGGTTTCTAGTCATGATCCATTACAAAACTACACCGATATGTTATTCTCACTTGAGCTCTTCCTTGGTTATCTCTCCTTATCATGTCAAGCGATCTATATATCGAACTAGATGCAATGGGATTTCCTTCCGGAGTTGTCCAGCGGTTAACCTTTGAAGAACATATCACTAACATGAACGTAACAGACTACAAGAGATGGTAGGCAAGTGACCCTCCTTAGCTATCCCTGTAATGAAGTCGGTCATCTAATGAGCAACTTAGGTCATTCCAGTTGGATCAGAAAAGATGCACAACACTTAAGGTTGAACAAGTTATCAGTCGAATGATAAATGGACCAGGATATTATGCGCTGTAATAGGTCACCTAGTATATATGAGTTCCTGTCTAGGTTCTCAATCTTTAGGTGCATAAGGATCACATAGATGAACCGACCTTCTTTGGTGTGACCCCTTTCTGCTGACTTCAATGGCGACCATCTGTAGGCTTCGACCACAATTTTTATTATCAAGAGTGAAGATTTGGAACCTTTTTAGTGTTGAGGGACAACTGATTTGTTACTAGTAGGAAAGTTAGTCTTCAGTTAGGTAACGACTAATTGGTAACTATGAAGGCCAGATCTCACAGAACAATGTTGATCAAGGAAACAACAAACCTGGCCCCGCAATGTAAGTGCTACTTCTTCTCCAAATGTGCTATCAAGTCAATTCCATCTTGGATAATCATGTATATAGTACAAGATGTTGTATCGGCTAGGTAGGAGCTAGCGAAAGCACGTCCCTAGTTTTAGTTCAGCATCTTTATGCCCCAAGGTGCCACTAACACATGTGTCCGGACTCTATTGGATGAAGTGCCGAAGGATATATAGGAATGATTCCTTGTCAATGTAGAAATGCCCTACATGTGGAATAATGTTTTGTGCCCTACTGAAAACAGCCCACAAGTCCAATGCTTGTGCATAGTCAAGTTGGTGTCTAGAACGATGGTTGAAGTGTTACCAGAGAAGCATGTGAGGAAAACTCTAGCCTCCATCCTCAGCTAGAGAAAGACTGCTGCTGCTATGAGAAAGGTTAGAGAGTGCCAAACACACACCTCAACATGTGGAGCGAAGAAAAGGGAGGACATGAAATCTGCCCAGATTTTGTGGCACTAAACCGGTAATCTTCAAGCTGGCGGTTAGTGACTCAAACGAAGTTGGATTGACCCCAAACTTGGTGATCTCATTCCTTGCTTAGGGCCCTTCAATGTCTTAAGTTGGTTGAGTATTGGTTGAGTAAAACATCGGATTTGAGAGATATCTTGTCGGCTCGGTTTGCTGCCATTTCAGAACACAACAGTTTTGGTAGATGAATTGTTTGGATGGTCAAACGGTGTCCGTTTGAGTTGAATTTTGGTGAGTAGTTAGAAGACCCATGAATCTACCTGTCCACCCAAATTTGTGCATATTGGAGCAGTAGTTTGTGAGATATGAATAGAAAACAAAAGGGTATAGAATCTGCAATTTCGCTGTGACTGCGATCATCATTTGCATTAGACGGTTGTGTTTGTCATTCCTACCAAGAAATTACAACTTGTAGGTGTATTGCTGTTAGACAACCCTCCATACCCTTGTAAAGACTAATTGCACCCTATGTGCCTTGCCTTTGCCCTCTTAGATCAGCAATGCGTGAGTAGTCAAGGTGTTCTAGAAGTCAAAATTGTGCCCTTAGCAATTCGAAAGCAATTGGAAAGGTGTCAAACCGTAGATTTTCGGATTATGGTTTTTGAGATATTGATTGGCCTTAGAATGGAAGCCTCGATGTCAAATATAGTTCAAGAAAGCTGGTTTTGCTACGGTGCAAGTCAATCCAACTTGCTGTGCAACTGCACCACGAAGGCAAATTGTGCTCAACCTGCTTGGTAGTGAACTAGTCCTAGGTCTTGTGATTACTTGCAACTTGTGTTGTCCTCCAAGCCTCGCTAACATCCTTCTGCGTCAATGGTTCTCCAATGCTGACATGCCTTTGGTAACTTATATGTGATTTTACCTAAGAGGTTGCATCAGATTCCACCCAGATCACTGTTGCAACCTGGATTCAAAGGCTCCCTAAGGAATGATCATCGAGAACGTTGAGCCGATAGAGTCAGCTACTACGTTTACCACTCACTCAGCAGACTCAGACCATACAATATTATTATCAGAGAAAGAGCACTACACACATGGAACATTATGTAGTTTTCCATCAGTTGACATCTAAGTGATTGCACCGCTACAACCAGTTTGGATATTGGTTAACTAGTTTCTCATACCCTCAAAGGATGTTTACCCTATCTATGATCACATCCTTTACGAAAAGTTGTGCTCAAGCCACTTTTGTAGAGAACTGCTTTTCAAACCTTGGGAACAAATATAGCACCGTTGTAAGGAATATCCGTCAATAGGCTGCGGTCTAGTGCAAAGTCCATATGGTCTGTGCTATATCCACTTGGAAAGTAGATGCTGCAAGTATTTAGTCTACGTTTGTATCGCTCTTCGTACATCAAGGACGAAGTACGTAGGACATTGCTATCTTGGATTCCTCCCAAAGTAACAATACTTCATGAAGGCCAATGAAGGAAATTCTTCAGACAAAACTTACTACAAAGTAACAAGTATCAGAAAGTGTCTTGACCAAATTAGCCTCTCTCATGCTTGAAGCTATGTAGCCTAAAGCTATCGCTCATATTGGAAACTGGTAGCATGTCTCTCTTCCATAAAAGTCTTTCGTCCTGAATCTCGGGACGCGATTCTTTTAAGGGGGGAGGGCTGTAACACCCCAGGTGTTTGCCACCAGTTAAGCAATGGGTTTGAGCTCAAACATGGCATATTAAGTGATGATGAAAATGTCAAGGTCAAACCTATGGAAATGAGCCCCAACCTAAACGTGGATATTGCACCCTTGCTTTACATATAGGCCCTTTTCAAGATATATGCTTGGCTGGTGTTATTGGAATATCTTCATGTGTCTCACATCAATACCCATCTATATTGATCCATGGAAAAGTTTCGTGAAGTTTGGAATCAAGAAGTCACTATGAAATGACGAGTTATGTCCTTGCTTGAATTATTTTATAAAGTGAATGGAATTCTCGATCGTCAACCAAACCTTGCAACCTTGCCAAAATGACTCTAGATGAACTCTACAACAAAAGTCATGAAAGGTTCATGTTGGGCAAATGCCAAGAAAATGCTCCAATGGATCAAAAAGGATGATTTAAGCTTCATCGTGATCCTACTTTGGTCAAAGTAGAACAGCAGGTTCTATACCAGTTTTGAGGTTGGACCTTAAATGAAAGTTGTAGTCCATATCATGTAGAACAAACTTTGTTTTTGGACTAAGAGCTAGATCATCTTGGAAGTAAGTCAAATCGAGGTCACAAGATCGAATTACTGCTGATTTCAGCACTTAGAAATATTCTAAGTCTAGAAATTCATGGACATCGGCATTGGCGTCTCGCGTTCTCCAAATTTTGTTAAGCAACTCAATTCGGTACAAAGATAAAAGTTGGAGTGTACATGATGGCGAAGAGCATGTATAAGGATGGCACTCAGTTGACTTCATTTTGGCTATCAATTTTTAGGAAATGGTTAATCGTCGTTAATGCAGTGACAATGCTGTCTTGGAGTGTCATTAACCACTAATATGCTGCCCCAATGGCTATGGCCCCTGAATCAAGTTTGTAGAGCATTAGAAGGAGAATAATTTTGCTTCAAGGCCCATATCCCAGTTCGGAGCAGAGATGGCCCAAAAAGGGACCCTAAGTCGAGCACAGAGACGCATGCCACGTGTTCGTTGAATTGTCTCCGTGGCAGCCATGCAGCAGAGCGCGCGCTTCATTGCCACCGCGCGTCCGACCTCCGCGCCACGCGCCGCCCTGCTCCCTGAGCCTCCAAATGCGAATGCCCGAGCTGCCCGAGCACTCACTCGTCTCCCCACTCTCCCTCCCTCGCTCTCTGGTGCTGCACGCGCTCTGGAACGCGGCCGCCATGGTTGCCGCCGCGAGCTCGAGATTTGGTTGCCGTTGTTTCTTTGTCTCCAGCCTCCCTCCACCCAAATTGACCGCACCACCACCTCCCTCACCTCGCGCCGCAACTCCCGCACCCCTCGCCTGAAGCCACTCGTCGTCGGCGCGCCCTCACCGCGGTGCTGCTCGGTCTAGGCCGCCAGCGCACGTGGCTAGGGCTCCATGCTCCACCTCGGGCTGAGCCAAGGCCACCGGCGAGTGCGCGCAGCCCTGCTCGTGCTCCACCGCCATTCCTACGCCGCTGACGAGCCTCCTCCGGTCGGAAACGACGAGCTCCGGCGCATCCTCTGCTCCAAATCCCATCAAGGGCTTCGCGCTCGAATTCAATAAAAGGGAAGGTTCTTTCTGCGAAGTTGTGACACATGTGAATAGTGCTCAGGAGGACCTCTTCGCTGATGTTTGATTTATATTTTCCATAGGGACCCCGATGCAAGATTTCCATTCCTTTTCTCTGGTTTTTATAGATTTGAATGCTCCACTTTGAAAATTCATAGTAATTCATAAAAAAATTGTAAAATCGAAAATGAGGACTTTTTGGAATCTTTGAGAAATTGTCTATGCATTAGATCTATAATGTGGCATGTTTTAGTTTAAATATTTTGCTGTAAAAATAGATCTATGCAGCTAGGTTCCTGTTACTTGCCATGTCTTGTGTTTTTCATAACTACAGTTTTTATGCTCAAATAAATGTGAAAATTTTGTGGAGTGCTACTAAGGTGATTGTTGTTGTCTGGTAAAAATTTCAGGAGTTTAGGATGTATAGTTTAAGAGTTATAAAAATAACAAATGCCCTGTATTGCTTTGCTTCTACTCTGAACAGTTCTACATGTTTGAATTAATTGGCTCAGTTAAGTTATGAATCATGACTTGGTGAAAATACATGAGTTGTGTTACTTTTCTTAAGCTTTCCAAAAAGTTAAATATCATGATTTTTGGCTAAGTAGATCTTGAGTTATACTTGCTTAAATCTCTATGGCTGTTTCTGCCCAAAACCAGAGAGGGTTTCCTTGTTCTTATTGTGGGGCCTTCTTAGTAGTAGAATTAGCTTTAGGTGTTTACAACAAAGTTGTTTATAATTTTCTAAGCTTTCTAAAAAGTCTAGAACCACATTTATTGGACATGTATAACTCCATTTATAGCTGTTTAAAGTGGCATGTCAGTTTATGTCTATGTTTTGGACAGAGATGCAATTATTGGATTAGTTGACCCTTCTAACTATAAAATCATCTTAATATGAGAATAACAAAGTTGTAGATAATTCATGTATCTAGCTTCTGTTAAAAGTTGGTGGTATTTGGCCTTGTGGTTTGTGAGTTATGCCTGTTTAAAGTTGGGTGTCAGAAATGGCTGCTTTCTGTCAATTGTGGACCAGTTTCTGTAAATGGGTATAATTGACTTAGTTAACTTGAGAATCATGCTAAGAGGATTAAAGATGAATTGTAGAAAATTTCATAAGATTTCCAGATTGTCTTGTTGCATGTCTTTGGATTAGTACAACTCCTGTTATGAGTAAAATTAGCTGCTGCTGTTTGCAGCCTTGACTCTGTGATTGTCGTGAATAACTTGTTTGCTTGATATGAGTTGATGTGATGATTTAGATGCTAGGCTAATTAAGATAACTTGTTAGTTGCAGGTGCCAAGCCTTAACTGAAGATGAGCAATTGTATATTAGGTTGTCTAAACCTGTCAAGTTAAAGTAATTTGAATAGAACAGTAAGTAAACTAATATGCCATGCTTGTTGTACTTGCTATCTCGATGTTTGGTTTGATGTGAATAGCTTGCTCTCTATAGTTAGTTGTGTGAGGTTAGTTAAATAGCTATTGGTGTCTATGTCTTGTATAATCTTGTGTTTGTCTTGAATGTTTATGTGGTGCCTCTTGTATTACCATTCTTTATATTCATACACATGCATCTTGCATCTCATTTAGGTACGCTAGATGAACCACGTGAAGGACATGATGTTGGAGCCGAACCTGAGGATGGTGCAAGCTAACTGAACTGACTTGTGTCGGATCCTAGGCAAGCCCCGAAGCATTCTAAGTCTCCTACTTTATAAAAGCAATTCTTTCTATATATGAGTTATATATTGTTGCATTAAGTTGTAGGAGTTGCTTGAAACCGTTGATGCATTTATTACTATACTTGCCTACCTTATTACCTTATTACCCTGCTAGGTTGGGATCGAATAACTGCTTAGCCTTGCTTCGACCAGTAGCGATCGGTGATATCCGGTCACCTACATTTATAGGTGGTTACTGGAAGAATTTAGCTATGAAAAGAATGATATCCTGGAATTAACCATGTGTGATGGATAATTGGAGACCGGACGGAAAAAGTTGGAGGCAACCAGACAGGGTTCTGGGGTGCTGTTAGTTTCCGCCTGTGTCGATTAAGGACCTACCCTTGTTGGGCCTCGAGTCATGTTGAATGCATGCCTTACATTTAGCTGGCCGAATAAAGTACCTTTCGATCGCGAAGCTAGGGAGATTATTCAGGCCGAGTAGATTGCCCGCAGCGCACTGTACTCGGAGCAGGTGTGGTAGGACACGGGGGCTGCGAAGATAAGACCAAAGTGCAGTCGGTCAGGCCCCCGGGTACATTTGGTTCCTGGCAAACTCGAGATTCCTGGATAGTTGACTCGGTGACCGATACCTCACTTTAGCGGGTGAGTGAGGTTTGTGTAAGGAATAAATCACCAGCTGGTTAGGAATCGATTCGAATCGCTCATCGCTCCTGGATAGTGAGCACTTGACTCGAGTTACGGCATCAGTAGTAATTATTATGGGACAAGGATGGTTATCTGGATGATATGGGATATGCTAAATCTAAATTGGTAACTGGATGTTATTGGTTAATCAAGTGATTGCTATAGTACAGGTGCTTACCTAGATGGATAGGTCATAATAAAGATGATGCAAAGTACTTAAAATGGTTTCTTCATGATAGCTTATGCTTTTCACAAACAAGTCAGCTAGCCCACTAAAGAAAGCCATGCATAATCCTTGGTGTCGCTTTATTTTGGTTTAAGACGGGTAAGTCTGGCTGAGTACATTCGAGTACTCAGGGTTTATCCCACCTTGTTGCAGGTGATGTTCTCGACCTGTTGATGATGGTGGCTAACTGCCGGTGGTCTCGGTGATTCTATACTTACTTCTCATCTATATGCTTTTGTCGGATGATGTCACTATGCTAGCAATATATTTGGAACTTATATTAATGTAATCATTTAAAAGCTATGTTGTTTTCACTAAGCGGTTTTGAAACCCAAACTGGTACTTTTATTTGTGAACCGAATTGTAATATTATTTCCGCTGCAACCCCGTGTATGTGATGTGTATTTGCTTAATCACGCGATCTTGGTTGCGATGTTGATTTACCGAGGTCTTTCGGGACACTCGGCGGACTACCGGGTTTATATGAGTGAAAGTATAGGTGTGTCAATGTGTTAGCGAGGACAACCGTACTTGATCTTGTATAAATTGGGCGGTTCTGTCACAGGCATCGCCCTGCGATGGATCTGGTGGGAGCAACGGGACGGCGGAGGCGGTGAGCTACGCGGGGCTCAAGGATAGGAACCACACCTTCACGGTGTGCACGAGAACCACGTCTCCTTAGAATTCATCGTCCAGCCCCACCTGCGCCACCTACGCTTGGGATGTTGACACTTGTGCCCCCAACGGCGTCCATGTCGGCGGGGCCAGTGTTCAAGAGCGCGGCCTCCACCTTGTCGGCGCTCGTCTCCTTCTTCGAACCATGCCCCGGCCGCGGTGGATTTGTCTGCAACGCCACCTACTGCAATCTCATCGTGTACGTCTCCGGCAACGTGGACCCGTCGACGCTCTAGGTGCTCAGCCCCGGCCTGAGCTACTCCGTCGCCGTCGCCATCTCGCTGAACGCGTAGTACGGCCGCCTCATCCTCGTCATGGGCAGGGGCTTCTGCACGGACACCGCTGGGCACCCGTTCACCAGGACGCCCAACTCCTGCCTTCACCCTGCCCTTCGATCGAAGGAGTGACTCCATGAACATCACCGCCGGCCGCCCCCCCTGCTCATGCTCTGTTTGTGAGGAGGGAGAAAAGGTGAGAAAGTGTAAATAGAAGCGTTTCCGGGGGGCTAGGTGTGAAAACTGTGACTCATGAATAGTAGCACAAAGTGTTGTTTACCTCGAGTTAGTTTAAGGTAAATGCAGGGTCCTTTTTGCATAAGTGTTGTTTACCTAGGCTCGTCCGCGCTAGGCCGGCCTCCGCCGCCGCACCGCGTTGGGCCGCGCTCGTCGCGCCGTGGGCCACGACATGTGGCCACGCGCGTGCCCCGCCCTGCCTGGGCCGCGCGTCCGCGTGGGCCGCCATGGCTACGGGCCGGCCGCGTAGGCCCAGTGCCTAGAGGAAATTTCATTTCCTTTTTCTTATTTGCAGAAACTTCATAAATCCGCCAAAAAGTGTAGAAACTTCACAAAAATGCCAAACCAATTTTGTTAAGTTTCTAAAATCATGATATATCTGATAGGGTATTTTGTTCACATAGGTTCTGTATCTTTTTAGGGTTGCTCTAATTATTTTAACATGCTTAATATTGTTAAGACATAAACTTGTAGGAATTTCCGTGATAAATCGGTGATAGTGTTAGCTCTAAAATTTTATAGTAGGTTAGAAGTGTTATCAGGTATTCTCTGTAATTTTTGTATCCCAATAATAATTAGTTTACTAGAGTAGTTAATGTGCCCTAATTTCGAGTATATTAAATCATTAATAAATAAAAAAGAGACTTGATTTGGTAAGAAGTAGTACTTGTTGATGAAAATGATGCTTTGTTCAGTGAAGTTAATACTTAGCTAATATATTAGTCATTAGAGTTAGCTTGTTAGCTTGATTTGTGCACTCGTATTTTAAGAATTGTTGTTGTCTGTTGATTGATTGCACCATCTCTGCATTTGCATCAATACATATCATAATAGGAACGACGATGGATCGTGGAGTCATCGGGAGTTGCTGGTGCGATGGTACTTTTGGAGATCATGTCACCAAGATGGAATACTAACTTTTGGTTATATGTTACCCAGGCAAGCCCTGGTGCATAATCCCTACTTTTCTACATTATATATTATGTTTGTGCATTAAGTTTTAAGGAGTTGAATGAAACCCACTTACATATATATATATATATATATGAGTCTTGCTAGTATGACATGATCGTATAGATTGCTATGCTACAGGACTCCGGTAGAAGTCGAGTGATTACCTGTCACTCGCGAGAGATAGGAAATATATTATTGTTGATACTATATTATTATCACCTGAAATGTATATGAATGATAATTGGAGACCGGGCGAAATGGTACTTTAGATCTGGACTTGGTTTGGCATTCGAGCGAGGCTCGGATGGCATTTGTTCCGCCTGTGTCGGTTAAGGACCGGCCGTTGCATTGGGTTCTAGGCAGGTCACAGACTTATTATCCTGAACACATACTTGTGTATGGGCGCGGGAAGACTCATTGCTCTCTTGTCATGGGTTCTGGCTCTTTCTGGACCGACTGATTGGAGGCGGGGATAGTGGAGGTCTAAGCACCGCACTGAGTCCAGGACTCAGGAGCGGGGGCTTGGAGTCCAAGTTTGGACGGGGACATGGACCCCATGACAGGATAGTGATGGGTTGGTCCTGCTTGTGCCTGGAGTACAAGCGGGGCATGTATTTCGGAGTACCCAGCTGGGCACATTGATTCGCGAATCACCGACGATTCGGTACGACTTGTCTACAATCTAGCACTGTAGTAAGAACTAGAAGATGAAAGGTGGTAAAATAATTCTGATTGCTTACCACCTGCTTGAAACTAGCACATGTGCTTACATAGAATGGATAGTTAATGAACTAATGCTGACTGCTAATAAAAGTGAATATAAGTACGCACGCTTAGTAATGCTTTCTACAGATGTAATAAACCACAAGCCTGATAGCCTTGTATATCCTTGGAGTCTTTTCTTTCCTCCTGTCAGGTAAGTCTTGCTGAGTATAATTGAGTACTTAGGGTTTTATTTTCCCCTGTTGTAGGTGACAGGTGGATGCTAGAGCTGACTCTTGGGTGTGAATTCCTTCTGGTGGGTTTAGAGAGGATTCCTTTACGCTGCGATCATAGTTTTATTTATAACTCTCACTAATTGTTTTATAAATATATGTTTTATAATCTGTTATCATAAATTATATATCAATGCTTTATCATGTTATGAATAGGTGTTTATTTTTGCTGTAACTCTGTTCACATGTTTATATTCCGCCGTTAAATTAAATTGTTCATAACTCTGATAACATGATCATATTCCTCTATTATAAACAATAAATACTATACTCTGATGTTGTATTAAAAATGATGTAAGAAATGGTTAATAATGATATAGGCTTTATTCTCTCATTTATGATTCTGATGGAAAATGTGGATTTTCGGGTTATCCCTTGGGGTGTGCTCGACGGAACTGCGTAATTTGGTGTCCTCCCTTGAGTACTTAGTGTCTAATGAAAGATAAGTACTCCTGAGAGGCATTAAATTAGGTGGTTCTACCACATTTGCGTATTTTCTTCTATGGTGGTTATGCTTCCACGTTCAACAGTTAATAGATCCGTTTGGGTCTGAAACTAATCGTGCACTCTAACAAGTACACATGCATCTATTCCTGACTTCCTGTACGCCTCCTCGACTCAATCTCTATGGATATCCGTTGCGTCCAGGCCACACATCTAGTTAGAGTGCGCAGCGGAATCTGGTCTAGCTCGCTATATCCACGAGCCGGTGCCCTCCGGGCCTAGGTCCACCGGAGCGCATAACATACCCAGACCTTAGGCCTAACTTAACCCAAAAGACTAGCCTGATAGGTAAGGCCTGCCCCCGCCTTATATGTCGTGCTCCCAAGTAAGCAAAATCATTTTCCTTCTCAGTGTATGATGAGAATAACTCCTTCGGTGTTGCATGGAACCAGCTGGGCCGGATTCCGCTGCGCACTCTAACAAGCCCCGTGTGATCTCCGGAACTTTGCTGAGTTCTGGTCTATAAAATCAAGGAGAGTTCACGGGATATTACAGATCAAGCTGGTGGTTCGTGAACTCGAGCTTGCGGCGGTTGCTGGAGATCTGCGGGCGGCGCTCAAAGCTGGTTGATTTCGTCGTGTGCAAGCGATGGGACAGTCGACGGGGCTTTGCAAGCGGCGTGGCTGTGCATAGGCGGTGTACGGCGGCGGCAGCATACGGCGGATTTATCACAGCACGTGCGGGAAGCGTGTGCTGCAGCGAGGAACAATCCGCGTGGGTGACGTGCTTGGTGCGCGTGGAGCGAGCACGTGGGCGTACATAAGGTACGTGATTTTTCGGCAATCTGTGGCAACAGGCAGATGGCGTCGATGGCATCCAAATTTGAGGTGACGCGGTTTGATGGCACCGGGAACTTCGGGCTATGGCAGACGAGAGTGAAGGATCTATTGGCTCAACATAGTATCTTGAAGGTGCTCAGCGGGATTAAGCCGGATAAGGTAGATGAAGACAAGTGGGAGGAGATGCAGACGCAGGCATGTGCAACTATCAGGATATGTCTCTCTGATCAGACCATGTACCATGTCATGGAGGAAACTTCGCCGAAGAAAATTTGGAACAAGTTGGCCAGTCAGTTCATGTCCAAGACGGTGACTCAGAAGCTGTGTCTGAAGCAGAAGTTATTTGGCTTGAAGATGCAGGAGGGGTCAGATCTTGCGGAGCACATCAACATCTACAATCAATTGGTTGTTGATCTTGTGAAGGTCGAGGCGAAGATTGATGATGAAGACATGGCTATTATTCTTCTGTGTTCGTTGCCGAGGTCTTATGAGCACTTGGTTACTACGCTGACGTATGGGAAGGAGGACATCAAGGTGGAGGACATTGTTGCTGCGTTGCTTGCTCATGATCAAAGGAGGAAGAATAATGCAACAGAGGAGTCTTTTGGTGATGCTTTCCTAGTCAGGGGTGATCGTGGTGTGGAAGATAAGAGGGGCAACAAGAAGAAGGGGCCGCGGTGCTTTAAGTGCAAGGGTTGGGGACGCGGCACGCGCCCGCCCTCTTCTTGTCGTGCAGCCGTTGTCTCCCCATCGCGTCGTGCAGCCGCTGCCGTCACTGGCCCGCAGTCAGTGCCGTTACCTCCGGTGAACTCCAGATGCGATGAGCCTCCATTCTCCCAAACAACAAGGAGATGTTACGCTGAAATCACATGTTGCAAGCGTATATTTTAAGTGTTTTAGATGTTTCAGATGTATGTTGCAAGTGTTTCATATAGATTTGCAAAAGTAGATCGAGATATTGTATATATTGCAATGGCTATACACGCATTTTGCAAACGTCTGTTTCAAATATTTCATCTATTTTTTCAGTCGTATGCTGCAAATGTGTTTATTTGGATGTTGCACATGTTTCACGCATATGTTGCAAATGTTTTATATGGATGTTGCATATGTTTTGTAATGGCTTTTAAGTGTTTTTGCAAGTGTTTCAGACGTATGTTAAGTGTTTTATCTGTTTCCAGATATATGTTGCAAATGTTAAATCTAGATATTTCAAAAGTAGATGGTGTTGTATATATTACGATGGCGCTGGACAACTGCTTGCCATAGGGCTCCGGCTCCTACCTCACGCGTTGCCCTCTCCTCGCCTCTCCCTTCTCTCCTTCTCTTCCCTCCATCTTGGCGTGGCAATTCGAGCTCGACCTGGACGCGTAGTTGGGTGGCGCTGGAGGGGGATAGGACGCGGGGCAGGGGCATGATGTGATGCAGGCGGCGGTTCTGCGTCCGGAGTTCGGTGGCGCTGGGGATGGTGTGATGCGGGCGGCAGTTCTGTGTCCAGACGGGGCGAGCGCGTGGATGGACATTGGCGCGGCGCGGGATACGCCGTCCGTCCGGACGTCCCGGCACTGGCCTTTCCGTTAATAATAAAAGAGAGAAAAAGAAAATCTGACGAGTGACGAGGACGTTCACGTGGTGCACGTCTGATGGGGACGCGGAGCCAAGCCCCACCGAATATCTGCATAATAAGCAATTAACAAAGTGATCTAAACGTAGGTAGCTGTCACGGAGCTGATCTGTTCTGAGGCGAGCAGTGACGCCATGCCGAAGCAAACGCAACGCTACGCAAGTGATTTCCCATGCCTTGAAAAATCCAAACTAAAATGTTTCTGGAGACGGGATATTAATAATCCCGTTATTAACCCTATATGGGATTCATCCATTGTTCTTAACCGGAGACGGGTAGTATAGTAGTTTAAAATTCAGACTGTATGCAGGCATGCAGCTGAGAATTAATGCACATCATCACCATTTCCATCTTTTCTGAATGCGGGTCCGCATATCACTTCACACGAACGACGCCTCCTCGCCGTCTTCAAAGAAGGCGCCGGTGACCCCGCCTTGCGGCAGCAGCGCCACCTTCACCACGTTGCCCGCGCCTTCCTCGGGCGTCAGGAGCCCGGAGTGTAAGGTTATATCAGTCTTGATGTAGCCAGGATGAACGCAGTTGACGCGCAGCGCCGGTTGCTTTGCCGCCAGGATCCTCGAGTACGCGTTCATGGCCACCTTGGCCACCTTGTACGCCGCAAAGGCTGCTGGCCACCCACGCTCGTCAACCTCGCCGGCCTCAAAGTCTTTCAGGAACATGTCCAGCAGCTCGTCCAGCCTCTCCTCGGTTAGCTTGTCAACGTTGTACAGCTCTTGCTTCAGCTCCTCGTTTCTGAAAAACTGCATTTGCAATCGCAAGATTTTTTTCCCCGTTTCAGCTCATCTCTTTTCAAATAGTACAAAATATAAGATGTCTTGTACTACATAAACATAATGTGTTGGGATTGGATCAGAATTTGGAGCAGCGAATGATCAAAAGAAGTTACCCTAAGGAGCCCAAAGTCGGAAGAGACGTTAACAATTCTTCCATCAGAGGATGCTTGGAGCAGAGGCAGTAACGCTTCGATCACATGCTTCGTGCCGTAGTAGTTTGTCTGCAGGCCTTTCTTTGCGGCGTCATAAGTCTCCCTGGTATTTCTCCACAACCATTCAAGCCTCTGATCCCTATCCATGCCACTTAACTACCACACGCATCAACAAACAAACTTGTTCAGTTTAGCCTACGAGCAAAATGTTCAGAAAGCACATGTAGTTCTTCTACGTTGCTCCGATCCAGATGTGCAGGTTGCTGCCTGCTCCATCGAACCATCGAGCAGAGCACACTTAAAAGGTTGTATGACTATACACTCAACCAACTAATACCTACGATTAGCTGAAGATGTAGATCGAGCTCACCTCTTCTTCGCTTGTTACTGAACCATCAGCAGGATCCCGGGCGTATTCGACGCCACCAAATGCAGCATTATTTATCTACGTACAAACAGAGTACCTTCATCAAGCAATCATGCAGCATCACCATACCTGACACAGCAAACCTTGAAAACTTGGAAAGAAGGCTTACCAGAATGTCTAGCCTCCCAAAACGGGTCTTCAAGAAATCGGCTAGCCTAGCAATGCTCGATGCATCTGTGATGTCTAGCTGGTGGAACATGACATCGGAAAGGCCCTGCTCTCTGAGCTCCTCGACGGCAGCCGCGCCCCTCGTTTCGTCCCTAGCTGTTAACACAACGGTGATGCCATTCTTGGCCAGCTGCCGGCACACCTCTAGCCCAATACCTTTGTTTCCGCCGGTGACCACAGCAATCCTAGCAAATCATGCAACCGTGATGACTCTGTAGCACAGATCAGATCGTAGCGAGACAAGTACATGTCAAGAGTGAAGTGCATACCTTGCGCTTGGGAAAGTAGAGATGGCTCCCTCCATGAGCGCGCACCACGAGCTCTGCTTCTCTGGTCAACCTGGTGGCTGGTGCTGTATGTATGCGTAGGTCTTATCAACAAGCTAAAATAAGTTGAGGATATATGTACTAGTACCTCTCAACTTTATACTCTTTAATATTGTGACAGTGGAACCACAAGTGGCCGAGTTCAGATTGCTGGTTCACATTGGGCATGTTTAAAAGAGATGACAGGACAAGTCCCTTGTTTTTTTAATTTTTTTTCTTCATTTGGGACAAATCAAGGTGGCATCATCAGATCGCAGCTGTCAGCACCAGCTGTCAGCTGCCGCCATCATTCAGAACCAATAACAAAAAAAGGTAAGCACTGAAGCATGCAGAACCAAAAGCATGAAAACAATGTTCCCAAGACAGAACGCAGGAAAGCCTGACATAGCTCTGAATATTCCGAATTGAAATGACACTAGTGGTCATTAAGATGAGTAGCAATTTAAATTTTCATGTAGAGTGAAGCTGGACATCTGTATATATGAGAAGCTCTTTTACATGATATAAGATTGGTGAGTACCCAACAATTTGCTCGAGTATATTCAACAACTCAGAAGCACTACATCTTGATTCTGAATCCAATTTCAACCAATTTCTGAAGGCAAACAAACAAGAACTGACCATGTAACTTCTCACCTATTTTCTGCTTGTGAACATGTTCACCTTCACCCCTAGAGAAGTCAAAAAGACAATGCATCAGTATGCTCCAAAGTACTCCCAAATGAAACATGCGTACCATGGGCTTGTTCGGCTGGTCAAGAACTTATCTGAAACCTGCTGGAGCTGAACGGACAGCACAGTTCCTCATTCCAGCCAACAGTTGCACGTTCAGCCGACTGAATCAGCAAGGAAGTGAATTCAAAAAAATGGCCCCACAACAACATTAAATGCATTTCAATTTGAAATTCAAACAGCACAACCTGAAGGCTGATTGTGCTACATAACAATTAAACAGCCATGTACATAGGCAGATTCAGATACATGGTCAAACAAAAAAAAATCCTAACCATTGATCAAGCTGCTGCTGGCCATAATTTCACACAAATCCATGACATACATGAGCACAAGTGACCAGTCTAGCTTATAAGCCACAAAGGAATGCTATGCCTTGTCGTTCCAGCGCTGATCGAGCTTTCCCTTGGTCCATCGACGCAGCAAGGAACGAACCCACCAGCTATGCTCTGGAATAACATGTCTGAAGGAAATGAAAAACATAAGTACAAATCAGTACACCGCTTGTATCTAGAGTTCAAGGTACCAATTCTAAGGGTTTTGAAATGGTTAAAGCGAACTCAAACCAACATATTGCTACTCTGCAGTACTTCACAAATAAACAAAACAATCCAGTCAGTGTAGTGATCCTGCTGGGAAATTACTACACACCATGGTAACAACAAGTTCATGTTGTTACTGCTAGACCGGTATTCTCATGCAAAAAAACACAAAGTGACCAGGTGGTTGATCATCTCAGTTAGTTCGCAAATAGCAAAGCAGGCAGGGTGCAGCTGAATCATAGTGCAACCTTATCGGCGGTCACTTATCTATTAAGCTATTATGAGTAAGTAACCACAAAAAAGAACTGACAATTTCGTACAGCCCACACTTTCAGATTTTTTCCCAAGGGCCAAGAGTACAACACCCTGAAATAAACCCTTCTAAACCAACTTGCCTCAATCATCTCCATCTATCCCTACCATAACTAACAAGACAAGAAACAAACCATTTGAACTCTCTTTGATAATGCAACAACTCTGTGCAGAATATGTGCATGTGACACTCAACCTACAAAATATAGCCTTGTACAGGTACTGACCCGTCTTATGTGTCGGCATCATGTTGTTACTGCTAAAACAAAATGCAGTTAATTTTAAGTGTGTCAATGTGCATCACCTTGTGTATCCACTTGTCATATTACAAAAAACACTAAGGAAGCATAGATATTGGACAAAGATTTTAGTAGTAATACCTCAAACAAAATTCTACTACTGGACCTGCGTCACCTTGTACGCAACTACTTCACCTACATGTGAAACTAGCTTCATTAGAGCCAAACTAGGTAGCCAGGATGACAAATACATGACTTAACAGATAACATTCCACAAACTGAAATTGTTTCGCTAACCTTGTCTTCCCAATTAGTCCAAGTCCATATGTTATTCACTCGTGGACATGTTCCATGTCATTAGGATCTCCCAACACCATAGCTGCCACTTGAGTCAAAGGGCCAAGGTCTGTCGGCTGCCTGAACCGTCGTAGTTGCTGCTGACCCTCCATCTCATGCACGTAGTTGTGCAGTCCACAAAGAGCAATGATTATCTGGGTTTGCTTGACCCTCGGATAGTGGGGTACGCCTTTCAACATCTGCCACTTCACTTTCACTGCCCCAAATGTTCTTTCTATGACATTACGTAGCTTCGAATGGTGGTGGTTGAACAACTCCTGCGTATCTGCAGGCCCCTGGTCTCAAACTCCTTCACCCAATACCTCTTATTTGGGTACGACGCTAGATACCCGGTGAAAGGTCCTTGTGTGGTTTTGGTAATTGAGTGACAATTTAGGTGGACTAATTATGTTTATGTGAGATATACAGGTGATTAGTCCACAAGTATATATGCGTGAGCAACATATGCCATAAAGGTGAAAATAGCTTGGAGATGTTGCAAAGCTCACACATGTGATGATGAAGGAGCTCATTGCACATGAGACATGACATTGAGTCATGTGATCAAGGTGGAGAAGATCAAGACAAGACTTGGCTTGATGGACCGGTTGCAAGCGTGAAGGGTAAGTCAAAGGTTTTGGAGCGATGGACCACGTGGCGGTAAAGCTTGAGCAAGACTTGGCGCCGATGGACAAAGGCAATGGTGAAAAGCAAGTGAAGTCAAGATTGATGAACCAATATGATCACGTGATGATATGAAGTGGATCATATCATTGTTGATCGTGTTGGTGCATGTGTTGCATTGACATTGGAGGAGATGAAATGGAATGCGCAAGGCAAGGGTATAACCTAGGGCATTTTATTTCACCGGTCATAGGTGTGTAGAGAAGTTTGTGACCAGGTTTATGATAGATGGCCGTACTATTAAGAGGGGCAAACTTGTTTGCATATCGGTCATCTAGTGCCACTCGAGTGATCTAACTTTGCATCATCGCTAGGATCGAGTGGCGTGGCAAGTTGAGTGGCTAATCCTTTGGAAAATGATTGTGAAAATGCTAACACACATACACATGATGGTGTACACTTGGTGGTGTTGGCACATTTATAAAGGAGATGGAGTTAGAGTTGATGTGGATTAACTTGGCGATGAAACGGTGGCGAGAAGGGTTAGGAACTCCACTGGTGCCCTATATAGAAAAGATAGGGTCCCACAGAGTGGACCAGACTCTAGTCACGTAGTGACTGGACGCTGGGTTCTAGCGTCCGATCAGTAGTGGCAGACAGCGGGCAGGCGTCGGTCATCGACCGGACGCTGGCGTTGGAAGTGACTTGACGCTGGCCGTATGCGTTCGGTCAGGGTGACGTGTGATGACGCAGGCAGAGCAGAGAAGTTGGAAGTGACCGGATGCTGGTGGTGCGTCCGATCGCGACCGACCGGACGCGTCCGATCATGTCTGATACCTTACTGGAAACGATCGAACACTAGGGTTGCTGCGTTCGGTCAGTTCAAGTTGTTGCGTCCAGTCGACAGATGACCGTTGGGATTGGGCGATCAGTGTTTAAAGAAGAGGACACATGGCGTGCATCACACGACTGGATGCTAGGGTCCAGCGTCCAGTCGATCTGACCGGAGCGTCCGGTCGTCCTGAGTTTTGCCTAGTGAAGGGGTAACGGCTCTATTTGTTCGTGGGGTTATAAATAGAAGCCATGGTCGGCCTTGGGCCGGTAGCCGAGCACACTAGAGCCTTGGTGGCTTGTGTAGTAGTGCTTGGGAGCCCTCCAAATCATATATACTCGATAGTGATCATTCGATTATGTGAGAGTGATTCTAGTGTGATTGCATCGTGAGATTGCATCGAGTGGTACTAGGTGATCGAGTTGCAAGCCGGTGGTGCTTGTTACTCTTAGAGGTTGCCACCTCCTAGATGGCTTGGTGGTGGCCTGTGTTGAAGCCCACAAGAAGCTTGTGCGGTGCTCCGGAGAAGAGCTTTATGAGGGGCATTGTGCTTGCCCCGTGGGAGCTGCGAAGAGCAACTCTAGTTGAGCGTATCATTGAGCTACCCTCACTTTCGGGGTAGGTTCTTGCGGTGCCTGACGTGCGGGCTTGGTGGGTGATGCTAATTAGCCGCCGAACCACCAAGTGAGCGGTCGACACAACGGGGACGTAGCGTGTTGGCAAGCACGTGAACCTCGGGAGAAAAATCATCGTGTCAACCTCGTTCTTCCCATTGGTTTGCATCCTCGTTACACAAGCTTGTAATTACTTTCATATACATTATGCTTATGTAGTTGCTCTTGTGATTAGTTAGCTTGTGTAGCTTACTAGTTACCTTCTTGCTTGTGTAGCATAGAAGTAGCTCCCTTGCATGGCTAATTAGGTTTATGTAACCTTGTTAGTCACTTTGCTTAGTTTGTGTAGCTAAGTATTTGCGCTCTCTAATTTGGCATTGGTTGCCTTGTTATTGAGCATTGCTAATGAGCTTAGTTGGTTTTGTGCTTTTGCTTACTAGCATGTGTAGGAGCTCCCTTATTGCTTAAAGTACTAGTGGCATAGGTTTATGTGACCTTGCTTCTAGAATTGGTTAGGTGAGCTCTAGCTAGCCTGGCATCTTTGTTGCTTAATTAGTATTTTTGGAAGGTGCTAGAGAACATAGATAGAGGGGTGTAGTCTTGGCTAGACCGATAGTCTTAATTCCGCACTTATTTCGGTTAGCCGACACAATTAAATTTAGAAAGGACTATTCACCCCCCCCCTCTAGTCCGCCATCTTGACCTTACAAGTGGTATCAGCGCTAGGTCTCTCATTTGTGGTCTTCACCGACCCGAGAGGATGTCGGCTTATAGGCTAGATGTTGATTGCCCACATATTTTTGATGGCACACACTTTACACGATGGAAAAATTGGATGATATGCAATTTTAAGTTTATTTGCCCACAAATATGGTGGATGGTAGATGTAGGCTTTTCTCATGTGTTGGATGAAGATAATCTAACTCAAGCATAAGAGAAATACCTAGATCTCGACATCCAAGCTACTAACATCATGTATAGATCTGTGCATGATTGTATATTTGGAGAGATCATTGACATGAAGACCGCTCATGAGATTTGAAGTTATCTCAATGAGAAATATGGGACAGTCTCCGATGATGATGATGAGTCCAAGATAGAGGCACATGAGTGTATTGAGCATAACCACAATTTGGTGATTATGGAAGATTGCTCCACTTCATGGTCAAGTGATGATGATGATAATGATGATCGATCTACTACAAGTTCACTTGATAAGGTTGATGATGATGCTACAAGTGTTGCAAGTAATGATGCTACCCCATACATACTTGATGGTGATGATGGTTCATGCTCAAGCCTTGATGAAGATGCTACTACAAGCTCTCCAACTACATCACCATATTGCTTCATGTTACAAGGTGACACCAAGGTAACAAATGATAATGTGGTTGGTTATGTTGATTCATATGATGAGCTTGTTAGTAGACTTGCTAGCATGACCATGTCTTTATAAAATGAGAAAGCTAAAACATTGAAATTAGAAAATGAAAACTCATTTCTAAAGAACTCTTGTAAAGAACATAAGAAATTATTTGATGCTTATAAATCTTCACATGATGAGCTAAAATTGAATCATGAGACACTACTTGTATCTCATGATGAATTATTAGAACAACATGCTTCTCTCATTAAAATATTTATAAAGAAACTTAAAAATAATGAGAGCTCATCACATGAATCAAATGATAAATCACAAATTGTTGCTAATCCTTGTGATGTAGGCAAGAAGCATGTATCCACCTCTTGTGATGACTTATTAGATATGCCATGCTCTTCACATATAGATGCTTGTTCTACTTTTATATCTTGTGAGACTAACCTTTTGAAGGAGAACAATGAGCTCAAAAATAAAGTGAAGAATTTGAGCAATAAGTTAGAGAGGTGCTACAACTCAAAAGTCACCTTTGAGCATATGTTGAAGACTCAAAGAAACTATGGTGACAAGTGTGGCCTTAGCTTCAAGAAGAAGATGACAAAGGGTGAAATAAAGAGAGAAAGAAAGATGAAGAAGATACAACAAAGAAAGCTCTCTCGTACCAAGTGCTACCGGTGTCATGAAATGGGACACCTTGCAAATGGTTTCCCTAACATTGAGAAGCTCAAGAAGATAAAAGAAGAGAGGCTAAAGCATGTGAAGTGCTTCAAGTGCCGCACTTGGGGTCATCTTACCTCAATGTGCCCAACCAAGCAATTGGTGAAGCTATAACACCTCAGGTGTTTGCCACTAGTTAAGCAATGGGTTTGAGCTAAAACATGGTATATTAAGTGATGATGAAGATGTCAAGGTCAAACCTATAGAAACGAGCCCCAACCTAAACTTGGATATTGCACCTTTGCTCGCGTATAGACCCCTTTTCAAGATATATGCTTGGGTGGTGTGATTGGGATATCTTCATGTGTCTCACATCAATACCCATCTATATTGGGCACTCAAAAAGTTTCATGAAGTTTGGAATCAAAAAGTCACATGAAATGACGAGTTATGTCCTTGCTTGAATTAATTTATAAAGTGAATGGAATTCTCGATCGTCAACCAAATCTTGCAACCATGCCCAAATGACTCTAGATGAACTCTACAATAAAAGTCATGAAAGGTTCATGTTGGGCAAATGCCAAGAAAACGCTCCAATGGATCAAAAAGGATAATTTAAGCTTCATCGTGATCCTACTTTGGTCAAAGTAGAACAGTAGGTTCTATACTAGTTTTGAGGTTGGACCTTAAATGAAAGTTGTAGTACATATCATGTAGAACAAACTTTGTTTTTGGACTAAGAGCTAGATCAGCTTGGAAGTAAGTCAAATCAAGGTCACAAGATCGAATTTGTTGTTGTTTTCAGCACTTAGAAATATTCTAAGTCTAAAGTTTCGCTAAGCAACGACGTTAGCATTCCGCGTTCTCCGAAATTCATTAAGCAACTTGAGTTGGTCCAAAAATAAAAGTTGGAGCTAAGTTCATGGAGAAGATCATGTAAAAGGATGGCACTCGTTTGACCTTGTTATGGCCCTCAATTTTGGAGTTTGTTAATCGTCGTCAATGCACTGACAATGCCACTTTGGAGATTAAATTACCCTTGGTTATGTTGCTCAAATGACTGGAGTGCCCTAATGAAAAATGTAGAGCAGGCCGAGGTGAACAAACTTCATTTTTGGCCTAAGGACTGATTCGGCCTGGAAGTGGCCCAAATTAGCTCCCCACGTCGCCCTCACCGACGCCCGCCACGTGCTCGGGGAAATGCCCGAACAGCGACGCATGTGGAGAACATGGCCGCCATGCGCCTCCGCCGCTGCCACGCATCCCACCTCTGGCCACGCGCCCTGTGCCCTGCTGCCGATGAGGAGGGGCACCAGCACGCCCTCTCCATCCCCCTCTCCACTCCCTACTCGCTCCCTCTCGCGCTCTCCTCGCTCCCGTGCAGCTGTCCGCCATGGTCGGCGACTCCAGCTCGCTGCCATCGCGTCCTCGCTGCTCCAAGCCCCCACGGCCATAGCCATGTGCACCACCGCCTTTGCCTCGTCGTGCTGCACCTCGCGCGCATGCTCACCCAAGCCATCGGCCACCGGAGCACCGCCGCCGGTAAGCTGCCGCCTCCCGCCGTCGTCCAGGCCGCTGGCGTGCGTGGCCAGGCCGCGTCAGGCCTCCTCGGAGCAAGCTGCGGCCACCTATGAGTGCGCGCCAACCTCCTGGTGCTTCCCCATCATTCCCCCACCACCTCCAGCCCTTCTCCGGCCGCCACCGGCCGATTCCCCGACGATCCTCTGCTCCAAATTCACGTTAGGGACCTCGTACAGCAATTCGAAGAAGAGCAGGGGCCTTTCTGTAGAACCTATGACTCATGTGAATAGTGCTGTAAGGACTGGTTTGTAATTATTTTGCAGGAACTTTGGAAATTCATAGTAAATCATAGAAAATTCGTAAAATAGTAAATGAGGACTTTTTGGAATCCTTGTGAAATTGTCTATGCAGTGGATCTATAATATGACATTTTTTAGTTTAAATATTTTACGGTAAAAATAGATTTGTGCAGTAAGGTTGTAATGCTAGTTGAATATGTTATTTTTCATAACTATAGATCTAGGGCTCCGAATGAAGTGAAATTTTTGTGGCATGCTACTCATGTGATACTTGATGTGTGGTAAAAATTTCATGAGTATTGGGTGAAGTATGAGTGAGTTATTGGTTTATCTCGCTCTCACATGAATTCTTGCTTTAGCAACTTGTTCTTTTCATAGAGGTTGCTATACATATTCAAATGGAGTAAAATTTGTACAGTAGACTATTGAGAGGATATGTGAGACACTGTAATTTTTGTAGAATTTACTATATAATTTTGGTATATGTTCATTAAGTCACCTTGTTATCTAAAATAAATTAAGAAATGCATTAAAAGAATTTATTTGGTCATGGACACTAGGTTTTCTGGTGTTATTTAGTCATGTGTGAAATGTTGGTAAAGTTGGTTTTGCCCAATTATGTATTTGCAACATAAGTTAATAATTATTTTCTTGCCGATGTGGTTTATGGACAGATCTGGGAACTTAGCAAAGTTCTTCATGATAATGTGCTTTGTTGTGAAACTTGTTTATACAAAAGTTGTAGATAATTCATGTATCTAGCTTCTATTAAAATTGGTGTCATTTGGCCAAGTAGTTTAAGAGTTACAGTTGTTTAAAGTTGGGTTTCAGAAATGGCTGTTTTCTGTCAATTGTAGACCAGTTTCTGTAAATAGATATATTTGACTTAGTTAACTTGCGAATCATGCTAAGATGATTAAAGATGAATTGTAGAAAATTTCATAAGCTTTCCATAATGTCTTCTTGTAAGTCATTTGGATTTGTGTAACTTTAGTTATAGCTAAATCTTGTAGCTGTTGTTTGCATGTCCAGAAATTGGCAGATTCCAATTATAGTGCTTACTTGTATATTGTTATGTGTGACGTATGCCTTGAATGATGACTGAGTTAGAGCACTTGAGATCTTGGGAAACTTGTGTCATGCTTGGTGTTGTCGTCTTCTTTGCCATCTTAGCATGATAGATTGTGTGATGTTTAAGTTAAGCATCACAAAGTACTTAAGTGCGTTAGTGTAAACTATGCTTGTCTTGCTTGCTAATTTGTGATGTGTCTCATGGTACTATTCTTCATATTTATGCACTTGCATATTGCATCTCATCTAGGTACTCTAGATGAACCACGTGAAGGACGTGATGTTGGAGCCAAACCCGAAGACAGTGTTTGATGGATCTATCTCGAAGGTGGAAGGGCTAAGCAAGTGTTAGGACCTGTGATGTCACCAGGATGGTGCAAGCTAACTGAACTGACTTGTATCGGATCCCAGGCAAGCCCCGGAGCATTCTAAGTCTCCTACTTTATAAAAGCAATTCTTTCTATATATATGAGTTTATATATATTGTTGCATTAAGTTGTAGGAGTTGATTGAAACCGTTGATGCATTTATTACTATCCTTGCCTACCTTACTACCTTGTTACCCTGTTAGGTCAGGATCAAATAACTGCTTAGCCTTGCTTAGACCGGTAGCGATCGGTGATATCCGGTCACCTACATTATAGGTGGTTACTGGAAGAATTTAGCTATAGAAAGAATGATATCCTGGAATTAACCATGTGTGATGGATAATTGGAGACCGAACGGAAAAAGTTGGAGGCAACCAGACAGGGTTCTGGGGTGCTGTTAGTTTCCATCTGTGTCGATTAAGGACCGATCGTTGTTGGCCCTCGAGTCATGTTGAACGCATGCCTTATATTTAGCTGGCCGGATAAAGTACCTTCTAACAACGAAGCTGGGAGATTATTCGGGCTGAGTAGATTGCCCGCAGCGCACTGTGCCGGAGCAGGTGTGGTAGGACACGGGGGCGAGATGATAAGACCAAAGTGCAGTCGGTCAGCCCCCGGGTACATGTGGTTCCTGGCAAACTCGAGATTCCTGGATAGTTGACTCGGTGATCAATATCTCACTTTAGCGGGTGAGGGAGGTTTGGGTAAGGAATAAATCACCAGCTGGTTAGGAATCGATTCGAATCGCCATCGCTCCTGGATAGTGAGCACTTGACTCGAGTTACGGCATCGTAGTAATTATTATGGAATAATGATGGTTATCTGGATGGTATGGGATATGCTAAATCTAAATTGGTAACTGGATGTTATTGGTTAATCAAGTGATTGCTATAGTACAGGTGCTTACCTAGATGGATAGGTCATAATAAAGATGATGCAAAGTACTTAAAATGGTTTCTTCATGATAGCTTATGCTTTTCGCAAACAAGTCAGCTAGCCCACTAAAGAAAGCCATGCATAATCCTTGGTGTCGATTTATTTTGGTTTAAGACGGGTAAGTCTGGCTGAGTACATTCGAGTACTCAGGGTTTATCCCACCTTGTTGCAGGTGATGTTCTCGACCTGTTGATGATGGTGGCTAACCACCGGTGGGCTCGGTGACTCTATACTTACTTCTCATCTATATGCTTTTGTCGGATGATGTCACTAAGCTAGCAAATTATTTGGAACTTATATTAATGTAATCATTTGAAAGCTATGTTGTTTTCACTAAGCGGTTTTGAAACCCAAACTGGTACTTTTATTTGTGAACCCATTTGTAATATTATTTCCGCTGCAACCCTGTGTATGTGATGTGTATTTGCTTAATCACGCGATCTTGGTTGTGATGTTGATTTACCAATGTCTTTCGGGACACTCGGTGGACTACCAGGTTTATATGAGTGAAAGTATGGGTGTGTCAACGTGTTAGCGGGGACAACCGTACTTGATCTTGTATAAATTGGGCGGTTCTATCACAGAAGCAACAAGTGAAGCCTCAACCAAAGCCACAAGTTGAGCAAGAGAAGACACCCTAAGTTCAAATCAAGATCAACCATGAAGATGGTGGTGACTTGATGATAAAGAAGAAGAAAATAAGAAGGGATGGAAAGGCAAGGCATCCAATGCAAATTCAAGATGCCAAGAAGATGAGCAAGAATGAAGATGAGAAGAAAGATTATGCTCACATCAAGTGCTTCAAGTGTGGAAGTATGGGACACTTTGCCTCTAAGTGTCCTACCAAGCTTGAGAAGAAGGCTCAAGCAATCCATGAGAGGCAAGGCAATGAGAAGCACCACATGAGCAAAGAAGAGAAAGCTCAAGCAAAGAGAAAGTGCTACTCATGCCAGGAAAGGGGACACATGGCACATTCATGTCCCCTAGGTGACATTTCTAAGCCTATTTCAATTGTTGATAATAATATGCTTAGAAAGGATGGTAATGGTACCTCTATGGTTGCTATTGCAAAACATCCCGCTACTCATACTAAGGCGTTGCCTAAGTATGTTGCTCCTAACTTGAGAGGACCCAAAGTTGTTTGGGTACCATCAAAAAGTGGATGATTGTTTGTAGGTATCATCGACATTGGAGGCCTGGTTCAAATGATATTCATCTTGTTGATCATGTAGTTGAGCCAAGTATTGCTAAGTGATGATCATTATCCCAATGCCATGACAAATTGAGTGAAGTCCAAATGTGCTACAACATACAAGTATCAATTTCAAGTTGTTGGTGATTCATTGGATATATTTGATGACTTGCAAATAATTGAGTTGAAGCTTGCTAGTTGGATGATCGTGAGCTAACCAAGGTATATCTCTTGTTGATCATTTCATTTGGGTACATATGAGTTGATTGAATTGGATAAATATACAAAGTTGCTTGCTATAAGTTGATTGAATGGATAATTGCTTAGTAATCAAGTTTGGATTGATTTGTGTTGGATAAATTCATGAGATGACATTTAGTAAGTGATTTGAATGGATATATGTCTTATGGAAGTATTCAAACAAGTTAGTTTCAAGTTTGATTCATACATGATGAAGTATAGCTCAATTATTGAAATCTGTCCTATAATTGAGAATCTGAGTTAGCTATGATCTTAGCAATCAACACTTATTGGATTGGCATAAAAATTGGTGTACATGCTCTAGACTTATGGTATAAGATGCTGTACAATTTTCATGAGAATTGGATAAGAGATGCTTTGGTTTTAGAGTAGATCTTGTCAGCTATAGTGCAGCAGTTTTCAGCATATAGCAGTGATGGAATAATTAAAATCTGGTAGCAATCTAGAAGTCAAATGAAGCTCAAATTTTTACAGCTGCTAGATAACTTAGTAATGCACACCTCCACCAAATTTAGTGGTATTTGGATTTGTACTTTGGGAGATATGCTTATTTCTTTGAAGGGTACAAAATCTATCAGAAAAGTGACAAATGTTGGATTGATCTAGAGTCACTTTGATTGAAAGGTCCTCAAGTTGGGAACATGTTTACAAGTGTTTGAGGTACCTAAGTTTAGTTTTGAGATGATCTAGAAGCATGACAAGCAAAAAGTACAAGGCTATTTGATTATAGAGTGTACTTTGCACACATTCGGTACTCAAATTGAAAGATCAAGATCAAATTCAAGATGAAGTTGAAGTTTAAGTTCAAGTAATGATTGGAGATCATTTGGTAGAAAGAAAATGATTTAAATAAGTAGAAAGAAAAGGACTTAAAGAAGGAATCAAGGTTACTCATCAAGTTAAGTCAATCACTTGGATCAATCAATCAAGTTATTTCAAGTGAGTGTCAAGAATGGTTCTTGGAGAGATGTCACTTCTCCCTAGTGTAGGGGCTTGCCGCCTATGTGTAGGTGAACCAAGTATGGTACTTGGAAGGCTAACATGGAAGTGGTGATCTGAGGAACATTTGAGATGCTTAGTTGAAGAAATCAAAAGGGGTGATCAAGAAAAGCAACCAACACCCAAAAGAGAGCTAGTCATGATATTTCAAGTGATATTCTCAAATTGATGCTCTTATGCAAGCAAAGATCAAAAGATAAAGCAGCCAACCACAACAAGAAAGTACACTTAATCATAAGTGGTATTCATTTCATATGGGTGAAGAATGAAATTCAACATGGTATCTATTGGTCTTCACCAAGCTTATAATTGGACTTCACATTGCTATTAGAGTAATAAATTGGAATCTATGTGACTATCCTCTACTCCAACATAGCAAAGGTATCATTATAATATGCATGATCATTTCATCCCTTACTAGTATGCGGTCAGTGCATATAGTACATGCTTCATAGGATCATGCATAACAAATGAAATATTTAAATTCATAGCCTACCACTATTGCTTGAATGATTACTTGATCTAGTGGTTAGTATATAAATTTGTTTATGAGCTAGTGATCCCAAGTACTTAATCTAATTTGGATTGCTAACAAGTGACAAGTACAACATTGGCAAGATAACCCTTGCAAGAGGTGTGAAGAAGCTTGTCATTGGTTCAAACCAGACTTAAAAGCTTAGGCAAATCAATTTAGTTCAAGTCAATCATAGAAGCTCATGATAGTGATAAGAGTACAAGCACAAGACAACAATGCAAATGGATATCTAGTTTGTTTGTTTCAAATGGTATCTAGACTCAAGTATTTTATCAAGAATCTACAAATAATGTTTAGATCAACTCACAAGTGATATCCTATAAGTGGTACTCATGAAGATAGCAAATGTTCAAAAAATATTTTTTATTGAAAAATCCAACAAGTGGTTCCATACTAGAAGATTTTTTTCAAGTGATATCACATCTACACATAATATCAATCATGTAAGAAAATGGTTCCACAAGTGATCATCAAATGAAGAATGCATCCCTCACCTACAAGAGCTCAAGTGTATCAAATAGATGACCCATGCTATCACATAGGGGGAGGTGTCATATAAATTGGTATCAAGATCAAAGATCCTATGTGTGGTATCTCAAGAAACCTTACACAAGATACAAGTGGTATGAGTTACAAGTGGTATCTACAAGTGGTGTCATTCCAACAATCAAGTGATGTCCATCAAAAATGCAAGATTCAAGCCTCAACCATCTACCCCAAACGTATACCTTTGCATCAATGAGAAGCTCACCTTTTATGGAAATTGATGACAAAGGGAGAGAGATTGTACAAAGATATGAAAGCTTTGAGATTGAGATTGTACAAGGGGGAGAGATAAGATATAAAAGCTCAAAGAAGTTGAGGTTGGACATGGACATAGACAAAAAGGGAGCAACATCAAAGAAAAGAGATGGATCAAAATTCTTGGACAAGAGAAGCACACAAGTAGGGGGAGCAAGCTCATGAACTTTGATTGATTGCATTTGGTATGTGCATATTCATGTGCTTGCTTGCATTGCATAAGCTTTCAAATTCAATATGCATGCTTGTGTGGTGTATGCTAGTTGTAAAACTTGAATGATGATTTGATAACTAGCATGCATAGGATGATAGCTAGACACTTGGTATGCTTTTCAAATAATGCTAGTACCTTACTTTTAATGTTGATCTTACAAGGTATCTAGTGCTTTTATTTCCAAGTGATATTTAGCTAACCATGGTGCTAAGGATGAACTTAAAGGTGCAACTCCGATTGGTACACGCTTCAAAGGTTTATTCTATACACCCTAGCATCATTTTGTAGTAATTACTCTCCCATAATTTTAATCTATGCATATGTGCAACCTTCAAATCAAACACTCTAGTACATATATAGGGGAAGCTAATACTACCATTTCAGGTTTGTGGTACTTGTCCAAAATCATTTTCACATGGTAAAATTGCTTGGGCAAGCAACATGAATCTAAAAGAGCTTAATTTCCATATCTTTGTAGAGTTATCATCAATTACCAAAAAGGGGGAGATTGAAAGGTCCTTGTGTTGTTTTGGTAATTAAGTGACAATCTAGGTGGACTAATTGTGTTTATGTGAGATATACATGTGATTAGTCCACAGGTATATATGTGTGAGCAACATATGCCATGAAGGTGAAAATGGCTTGGAGATGTTGCAAAGGTCACACATGTGATGATGAAGGAGCTCATTGCACATGAGACATGACATTGAGTCATGTGATCAAGGTGGAGAAGATCAAGACAAGACTTGGCTTGATAGACCGATTGCAAGCGTGAAGGGTAAGTCAGAGGCTTTGGAGCGATGGACCGCATGACGGTGAAGCTTGAGCAAGACTTGGCGCCGATGGATGAAGGCAATGGTGAAAAGCAAGTGAAGTCAAGATCGATGAACCAATATGATCACGTGATGATATGAAGTGGATCATATCATTGTTGATCATGTTGGTGCATGTGTTGCATTGACATTGGAGGAGATGGAATGGAATGCGCAAGGCAAAGGTATAACCTAGGGCATTTCATTTCACCGGTCATAGGTGTGTAGAGAAGCTTGTGACCGGGTTTATGATAGATGGTCATACTATTAAGAGGGGCAAACTTGTTTGCATATTGTTCATCTAGTGCCACTCGAGTGATCTAACTTTGCATCATCGCTAGGATCGAGTGGCGTGGTAAGTTGAGTGGCTAATCCTTTGGAAAATGATTGTGAAAATGCTAACACACATACATATGATGGTGTACACTTGATGGTATTGGCACATTTACAAAGAAGATGGAGTTGGAGTTGATGTGGATCAACTTGGCGATGAAACGGTGGCGAGAAGGGTTAGAAACTCCACCGACGCCCTATATAGAAAAGATAGGGTCCCACAGAGTGGACCGGACTCTGGTCACATAGTGATCGGACGCTGGGTTCCAGTGTCCAGTCAGTAGTGGTAGTCAGCGGGCAGGCGTCGGTCATCAACCGGACGCTGGCGCTGGAAGTGATCGGACGCTGGCCATATGCGTCCGGTCAGGGTGACATGTGATGACTCAGGCAGAGCAGAGAAGCTGGAAGTGATCGGACGCTGATGGTGCATCCGATCGTGACCGACCAGACGCGTCCGGTCATGTCTGGTACCTTACTGGAAACGACCAGACACTGGTGTTGCTGCGTCTGATTAGTTCAAGCTGTTGCGTCTAGTCGACAGATGACCATTGGGATCGGGCGATCAGCGTTTAAAGAAGGGGACATGTGGCATGCATGGCACGACCGGACGCTGGGGTCCAGCATCTGGTCGATCTGATCGGAGCGTCTAGTCGATCTGACCAGAGCGTCTGGTCATCCTGAGTTTTGCCCAGTGAAGGGGTAACGGCTCTATTTGTTCGTGGGGTTATAAATAGAAGCCATGGTCAGCCTTGGGCTAGTAGCCGAGCACACTAGAGCCTTAGTGGCTTGTGTAGTAGTGCTTGGGAGCCCTCCATCTCACATATACTTGATAGTGATCATTTGATTGTGTGAGAGAGCGATTCTAGTGCGATTGCATCATGAGATTACATCGAGTGGCACTAGGTGATCGAGTTGCAAGCCGGTGGTGCTTATTACTCTTGGAGGTTGCCACCTCCTAGACGGCTTGGTGGTGGTCTCTGTTGAAGCCCGCAAGAAGCTTGTGCGATGCTCCGGAGAAGAGCTTCTGCCTTTGTTTTCACCCACATATCATGAGTGGAACCCTCTGTCCCCGCCCCGACATACGTGAACCTCATGTCGAAGTCACAGACCGCAACCACATTTTGGGTTGTCTTTCCTTTCCTATTAATGTGGCTATCATGTACTCCTTTATCAACTATGACTTCTATGTGCGTGCCATCCATGGCGCCTATGCAGCCATCAAAAAATGGTGTGTACTCCACCAAAGCAGGCGACACTCCTGAATAACTAGTGTCCTTAGGCCTAACCATGTCATCTGCAAACCTAGCCACGGCTACCAGAACATGGGAAAATATCTTGCTACATGTCCCCAACCCCCTCCCAAATCTCTCATGCATTTGTCTCTGGCATTGATTTGTACCGCATGCCCATAAGAACATGGCTAAAGCTTCTATTGATTCAAGCTCCCTACTCCTTGTTAGGCCATAGCTATCAGTTAGTATGCTATGCAACCTAACCAAACTTTCAGGCCACATTCAGCAGTTCTCAAAGCAACGGCCAGCATCTGACAATAGCTTGTCTACCCACTGTCTTCCAGTAAGCTCAGGCACTTGGATAACATGGTTACCTTGTGGTGGTACATGCAACATGTGCGCAACTGCTAGACCAGCAGCCATAGCTGTGTTCACCATCTCATTGAAACTGTTTTCACTTGAATTCTGACTTTCCTCATCGCTGTTGTCCATGTTCCAATTGGCTGCAAGTTGAGAACACCCAGAGTGAAATAACAGAATGAAATATGTGCACAAATAACATCTAATATTAGATAGGCAGTTCTCAGTCCACATATTTACTTGATATATGTGGACTGAAAGCCAGTAAGCAAGACAAGGTGATAGTTGATATAAAATCAGTACCACTAGATGCCACTTTAGGAAATACAATGGGTTATGAGATCTGTCAACTTGGCTAGCTAATATTCATTGATGTAATAAAATTCAAGAACTCCTATTGATGAGTCCCCACAAAAGGTACTATCTTTGCCAAAGATAACGATGAACAGACAATCACGGCATGTACTTGGCTCGAAAATAGAACTTTTTTGTTTTATTTGAATGAAATTGCACCATAACTGAATTCATTCTAAGTCACTTATGGATCACCTGATACCAAATCATTACATTCACAGGTAGACCCCAAAAAATAATCAAAGAAGTACGAGGTGGGAGAAAATGGAGAATCTCTCCTATCAATCCCACAAATTAGCGCGGAGGAATACCTGAGGAAGCCATTAGGACCTAGAAGCTTGGATGATTTACACTAAATCGACCAGGGGATGGTAGGAAGCTTGCAGCCACTGAGAGTTAATCCCTGTTCCCTCTTTTGATCCTCTCTCAGCTGCAAATCATGCGCCAGGAAAAAAATCAGACCCATGAACCTGCATATGTGAAATTGAACAAAGGCACTTCAAGGTTAGTTCATAGAAACTGAAATACTAAACAGTCATAACCTACTAAACTCTAAGGATACACACCTTCAACCTCGCCAATCAGTGAGTTTCTCTACAAGCAGTCCCTGACATTCCTGCAACACAAGTAAACGGTTATGATTTCTATAAATGTAGAACAATTAAAGCATATGGCAACAGTGAAATATGTGTTAGCTTCAAGAACCAAAAAATCTTCGGCAACTCAAACAAATACATCACATAAAATGAGTTCGAGAAGAAGAATGTGAAACATGGTTTTTGGCCACAGGCCCCGTTACAATATAGAAACCTCAAGACAAGTAGGACAACAACGAATCTAAAGGATAAATGCCAACACTGAAATGCCACTGTTGCTTGACGCCAAACTTAACATCCCAGCTGATGAACTACTTCTGGTGCTTGTTCATTTGATATGTCAGCCAAGCCACCTGTTCTTTAGTTGTCAGTGGGTTCCTGAACACCCACCAGGGCACTGAGTTATTGAATAGATTCATTGCGAAGAAGAACATGTCTGAAGTGGCTGGCACACCATCTTCTCGTAAAAGTTGCATAGCTTCGTCTACCTCCACCTATTCATGGGTCCGCTCCCTATCCCTTGATGCGCTCCTTACAGCAATGCTCTCAAACAACCGGGCAATGTACTCCCCCACATTGCAATTCTTCTTCTTTTCTAGGCTGTTGACAACATGGTCCTTGGTGTCCCTCTTAGAACTGGAATGGTTGCTGGATGGGCCCCCTAAGTCTAGCCTCTGCAGAACAGCAGGAGGCGCCGAATGCCACCAGCCAACACGAAGCAGCCGGTGTTCCGGTTGCGGTCCCCAAACAGTGCCTCTAATTGGTCAAGGAACCGCGGTTGCCTACCACGTAGTACCTTAGGCTGACTGTCATCTTGCAAAAAAAAGGATGACATATGTCATACAGTATATCATATCTAATCAGAACGTGTAACAAGATGACATACCGAGTTCATGGGCTGCGGAACTTCTTGAGTTTCCCAATACTCACTATCAGCAGCAATGGCGCCCGTATGGGGGTCCCTCCCAAGCCCAGTGGTTGTAAGCCCTTCTTTCCATATTAGGTAGGCTTTTTTGAGGTAACCTAGCTTGTTGTTGCATTGTTTCTTATCAAAACGGGGGAAGTAAGTGTAAATGTTGGCCCAACCAGCTGTGGTGAGGCCCTACTGATTGAAGTTACACTTTTCCTTCTCTTGAAGACAAAGGTCCAGCAATAGCTTGGTTTCATCCTCCGTACAACTTGCACGCTTCGGAGGCATCTGTTGTAATGTGGAAGGGCTATTGTCGTTTGTGGGTGGGCATAGTAACGGTACCAAAAAAACTAAAGGAAAGAACGAAACAACTCAAACACGAAGCAATGGACAAAATTGTGGATTTGCCTTAATTTCTCGCTTCACGCGCTTGGAACGCAAGTTGTACCGGGGGGATTCCGGTGGGGAGCAGGAAGCTGTTGACGACGATGCTAGTATATAAACTTGGAAAGTGCACACCTACATGGTGAACATGTAAATCTGTCAGAAAGATGGAAGTTGTATGATTAGGGTCATTGCAAATTTAAAGAATCCACAAGATGTCCATCTTTATGCAGAAAACGTCACATCATACTTTTCACAACTGTATGATTCATACCATGCATCATGCATCGAGCAGATGCCAGCCATCTACTACTATTCCTAAGTTGTAGAAATAACACAGTCAACACTTTCAGTTGTACCTTCTTGAATGACAAAATGGTGGAAAATAGGAGTATTCAGTATAAACTGCCAGGGAAACTGAGACTTCGATGAAGATGCAGAAATGTGCACACACAAAATAGGTGTTCATTCACAGGAAATCAAAAACAACTAACTGGTGGCAAACAACTAACCGGACACACCTAGAAGGTTCAGGAGTTCATTCACAGGAAATCAGAAACAACTAACTGGTGGCAACGCGTACGGCGTGGTTATTCGGTTGAACTGGATGCCCACATGTGGACCTCCAGGCGCTAGTTTTTCCTTTTTTTTGGGTATAATAACTTCTACGGTGCAGCTAGCACTATCCTTACAGCTGCTAGGAAAGATAGGCTTTCAAACATGTGTTTGTACACATTAGCGAGATAGATCAATGCTAGGAAAGATGGGCTTTCAAACATGTCTAAAGAAAAACAGTAAAAACTTATGGCGTTTATACTAACCCCCAATGCTGCGGATGTGCAAGTACTATGTGACCTTAACAATCTAGCTGTACATAGGCAACCACACTTATGAGCAGGAACTTGAACCCTAACGAAGCGGATCTACTAGTTTGTAGGCAAAATGGGATAGGAAACGACGGATTTAATGTATATGCACCGACTACAAGTCAGATCTAGAAAGGACACCAAACATATGAATCGGTAGAACGTTGAAGCAAGTCGGGTACTTACCAGAGTCATCGGATGTGAGGCTGTATCTGACGAAGGGGGTGGATCTGTCTAGAAACACGACGAGGACGACACGGAGGATCTAGTAGGGCAAGCCCGCACCGAATATGGCGACATGGGCTAGGTGGATGGCGCCTTCCGTCTCTAGCACGGGGGGAGGGAGAAGGACAACGGACCGCCGTGTGGTGAAGCGGGAGTGGCTGGGCGGGCGATAACTCGACGCGTCGGTGGTGGGAGCGTGGGAGCGGCGCAACCCTAACTCGGCTGTGGGAGCGTGGGAGCGAATGCGAGAGGGGAAGCGTGACGAGGGCGCGAGCTGGTTTTTCTGGGTCAGCCGAACGGCTAGCCTGGGCAGCTGAACGCCTGGGCCGGACGGCCCATTCACCTTCAGCCGAACCAGCCACCAATTCAGACTAGCGAACACAACCCATATAGGATATCGAGACAACCCCCCAAAATAAAGAAGCTACAACATTTTTTATGAAAAGAAGCAACAGCATATTAAGTAATGCCCTCTCAAGGACGTTTGGTTTAGCGCCTTTTCCCCATGTAATGCTTAACAGTGCCATCACTTTACAAGACTTAGGTTTTGTTTAGTTTCTTTCCAAAAGTTTACACCATATCTCATCAAATGTTTGGACGAGTATTAAATATAGACTAAAAAATAACTAATTACATAGTTTACGACTAATTTACGAGATGAATCTTTTTAAGCCTAATTAATCTATGATTTGACAACGTGGTGCTACCGTAACACATGTGCTAATGATGGATTAATTAGGTTTAATAAATTTGTCTCGCGGTTTACTAACGGATTCTGTAATTTATTTTTTATTAGTATCTAAACACCCCATGCGACGTCCCCATGTGACACCCGATATGACACCCCAAAACTTTACACACTGGATTTAAACAATGCCTTAATGTTTGGTTGTGCAAGCACATAACAACTCCGGAGGGACTCGATGCAAGCCGGTTCAACGCAGATGCCGCTCACCTCCGGCCGTTAAATGATTACGCGCCATTGCTTTGTCCAACCAAACAAAATCCTGTAAATGAATCCCACCATCGATTCCTCCCGCAATCCATTTTCATTCCCGTTGCCATTACCAGTTTGCCAACCAAACACCACCTAGTGCGACCAAATCTGACAAACATGGTTCATTGCAAATTACAATCATCACCAAACACTTCCTAGTGTTGAGCTCTACAGTTTGCTCAACGTGCTAGTTTGAGTACACATGTCGAACTATAATACTTATTGGCACTAACTGTTTTATAGCTCTTTCTTTTATTCTGAAGCTGGAAAGAGAAATATCATCACACAAAGGATGCCTCGCCATTCAGATCAAAATAAGCACCAGTTGGTCTGTCGTCAGGCAAGAGAGCAACCTTCACAGGGTTGCGAGCACCCTCTTCAAGTGTCAATACTCCCATGTGCATAGACATATCAGTCTTGATGTAACCAGGTGTTTTGGTAGTTTATACGCATTGTAAGATACTTCTTGGCAAGAATCCTAGTATATGCATTAAGGGCTGCTTTGTCAACTTTGTAGGCTGAAGAACCACCTGTTGGCCACCCATGTGCCTCTAGTAAGTTGGCCTTGAAATCTTCAAGGAACAATCCAGTAGTTCTTCCGGTCTCTTTTCAGTAAGATTGTCAATGTCATCAAATTCGTTCCTTAGTTCTTCACTGTTAAAGTGCTGCTCAAAAGGATAACATTTGATCTTCAATAACTAAAAGTGAACAAGACCAAGGGAAGCCAAGTGGACTGAAACAAAGTTACATTTTTATGCATGAGACTCCCGGTAGAAATAATGATCGGTAACATTATTTCAAGTTATTCCGTATACTGAAAGAAAATTGTGGAATGTGGAGACAAACAAAAATGCCCCTCCCAATGGCTATTGGTTGTTGTGCAACAAAAAAAAACTCAAAACAACAGGCAGGAATTCAAGCATGCTACTGCAAAAATATTCTTGTAAGCAATATGATGGTGATGAACTATGAGGAATTACATTAATTATTTAAATTTCCAGTTCAAATGCTTTGGGATTTGCAGAACTTACTCTCAGCAGTCCAAAGCCGGAAGAAACATTGACAATTTTTTCGGAGGATGATAACTGAAGAAGAGGAAGTAGTGCCTCCGTGACAAGTTTGGCACCATAGTAGTTCGTCCTCATACATTGTTTAGCTTCCTCGTATGTCTCTTTAGAATTTTCTCTCATCCATTCAACTCGTTGGTTCACATCCATACCTTCAACCTATCCTTGCATAAACACATTAATTAGTCCAAAGTTAAATAGATACCTTTATTTTCCTAGACCTGTATGCATAGATATTCATGTAATCAGTAAGCAGCCAAGTTGTAAGAGAAGGTACAATCTAACAAGGAACTCACTTTTCAAACATTATATTGTGATTGCATTGCATAACTTAAGGATCATTAATCTTAAAAAGAAGATGTTTACCACATAACATCTCAACATCTTGAAAGACAACAGCAAACAACTATAGAAACAGGGAAGCTATAATAACTACAATAACTTTGCTTTCTTCTTCTTGTGGAGTATAATTACACATGAATTGCTCACAAACTGTTCCTGCAAAGCAACAATGTGTTATAATATCTTATTTGGTTAAGACTTAAGAGTACCTGATCCTTAACTTTGGCAACCAAAAGTGGATCCCGATCAACACCTAAAACCCCAGCATTATTGATCTACAAACAACAAGAGTAGCAAAATGATGGTGATGCCTTGCAAATGATTCAGAAAAGAATCACTTTGTCCAAACACTATGTGATAATGAGGAAAGTTCACAGACACAAATGCTACACAAAATTTTCATTAGATTTTTTGTTTTCTTGATTTTGACATGAAATGGACTCTATACCGGCAGTAGAGTTTAGAAGAATGGCACAATCATGAAGGTTGTAGCTTGTTCAGAATTCTAAATTGCCGATGGAGTGTCTAAAACAGAACTGAGAGCAACATGGTCCTCTCCTTTGCTGCTTGAGTGTATGTGTATGGCATCTGGTGTGCTTAGGGCCCGATGTACTAGGTCTTTTTGCTCACTTTTTATATATGTAAACAATACAAGGTTCAATTTACATATGGCGAATAAAACGTGTAGCTCTAACGATCTCTCTACTGAATCGATTCCCACTCTCCCAAATTCACGAGCGAGCAAAGCGAGCTAAAAGGGGTTAGGGATCCATACCAGGATGTCAAGCGTCCCGAACTGACCCCTGATGAAATCCACCAGCCGGGCGGCACTGGAGGGGTCGGTGAAGTCCAGCTGGTGAAAGAAAACCTCGACAGCGGCGCTGGAGGTCCTAATGGCCTCGACCGCTTCCACCCCCCTCGCCGCATTCCTCGCCGTCAGGACGACCCTGAGCCCCTTGTTCACCAGCTACCGGCAATTACTCTCGCAAGAGAAGCTATATCGTGGAAAAGCTCCAAGCAAACCATCACTGCATCATCCACGATGTATGCTGAGTTTATAGTTTGTTATGAGGCCACAGGACAGGTGAACTGGCTAAAGAAATTTATGCCCGGGTTGAAAGTGGTTGACGACATCCATAGACCACTCAAGTTATACTATGACAATGAACCAGCAGTAACTTATGCTCACAACAATAGGTCAAGTAATGCTGCCAAACACATTGACATAAAGTTCTATGTTGTGAAAGACAAAGTCCGGGATCATGCTATTAATCTTGAGCATGTAGGCACAAAGAAGATGCTTGCGGATCCGCTTACAAAAGGCTTACCATCCAATGTGTTCAGAGAATACTTAGCCAGCATGGGTTTAAGGGAAAGCCTATGATTACTGGACAATATGGGCCTAGATGAGAATCTATTTCAAAACAGAGAGGTGCGTTGTAGCTATTAATCCAATGGTACTAACTGTTGTGATGAGGCACGCTCTATGCATTAATCTATGATGGAATGGGAAAAAGAGATAAGTATTTTAAATTTAAGTCATAAGGTGAGATTAAGGGGGAGAATGTTAGGTTGATCTCCACCAAGTTGGCCCAACGGCCAATTTGGGCCTTTGATTCGCGTCCTGATCAGGGGCGCCCAACCCAATCATGGTTGGTGGGCCCCATCGCGCAGCGCTATAAAGAGGAATGTGGGGGTCGGGGCACTTAGTACGAGGTTCACCGTAGCCGCCAACTCCCCCACCAACATCCTAACCCTAATCCGATCTAAGAGGGCAGCGCTGACAGCGACGGGAAGCTCTGCCACCACGTCGCCTCTACGTCACCACTGCACTGCGACCGACTTTGACTTCGCCGCCGGACTCCACTGCTACCACGTCACCTTCATTCGCGTCATCAACACCGGCCATGGCTTCCTCCTCCGCTAAGCCAACTGATGATCGGTAACTTATCCCCTCTCTCCCTCTCTCTCTCTCTCCCTTTAGTTCTCTTTCTAGTCGATCTAGGTTATTTTATCCCGAATAAAAGCATGTACTTCCACTGATCTACACCTAGTCGATCCATTGACTATAACAAGAAAAACCGCCCAACACCAGCTAGCAAAAACTCAAGGGACCAGAGGTAGATAGATTCCACTGGCGTACATATTGCTGCACGGATTCAAGACGGCCGCGTCCATTGTTCCCTCTCTGATTCGAGGGCGGCGTGGGTGTGAGGAATGCTAGCGCCGAAGCCGGGAGTTCCCATAGATGATTAAGAAGCTGGAAATGGCCACGGACCACACGGCCATGCCCATGCCATTCCCATAATCCCATGCGTCCCCGTCCACCCCTTAACCTTTCGGGCGTGTGCCTACACCTATCGCGGTCGGCCTACGCGCCGCCTGCCGGAGTGCCGGGTGCCGGCGAGCACCGCGTCAGTTCTTGCGAGGTGTGGGTTATACGGTCCAAGAACTGAAAAGTTTTGGACCCGGCCCATAGTCAGTGAGCAACTGCAGGCCCAACGTCTCTCCTCTGGCTGGTTGCAACTGTCACCATCGAGCTCCCGTCCATGACTGTACTTGTTTTTTTTCTTTCCCTTTTTGTGAAGTGAGCAGCGCTGTTTCGCGAGGGATCGCTTAGCATGGCCATCAAGCATCCAGCACATGCTCGACGTTCTGTAGTCTGTAGAGTTTCCCTGAAAATCAATTGCAACATGTAGAGCTAAATCCGCTGGATCCTCACTTGCTACTGTCAGATGGAGATGGTACCCATCGCCCCCATTGGCATTGTCCATTGCAATTATTTTTTATAACTTCTGGTGTCTGCAATATTCCCAGACATCTAAATACCACCCACACCTCGAACACGACACCAATTATAATATGCAAACATCTCAGAGAGATCATACAAAAGACGTCCGCATTAGTCAGAAGCTAAGGAGTAAAAGAAATATGATCATACAACATGATCACACAAAGGAAGCATCACCATTCAGATCAAAATAAGCACCGGTTGGTCCATCGTCAGGCAGGAGAGCAACCTTCACAGGGTTGCGGGCACCCTCTTCAAGTGTCAATACTCCCATGTGCATACAGATATCGGTCTTGACATAACCAGGTGTCCGACAGTTGATATGCAATGTAGGATACTTCTTGGCAAGAATCCTAGTATATGCATTAAGTGTCGCTTTGGCAACTTTATAAGCTGAAGATCCACCTGTTGGCCACCCATGTGCCTCTACTAAGTTGGCCTTAAAATCCTCTAGGAACTTATTCAACAGTTCCTCCAGTTTATTTTCAGTAAGATTGTTAATGTCATCAAACTCCTTAAGGTCTTCACTGTTGAAGTTCTGCTCAAAAAGAAGGAATGGCACGATCTTCAGTAACAATAGACTGAAACTAAGTGAGCATTTCATTGCATGCAAACCCTAGTAGAAATGATATTTTGTGACATTTGAAATGAGCTGACTCAATAAGGCAATATCTATTAACAATTTTTTATCACCATTTGACAAAAATGAACATCGAACACAGCTCAGTGGCTACAATGGAGAAGCAAGTAACACCAAAAGAATGTGGAATGTAGATGTAAACAAGAATGATGTTTTCCCCCCCAAAAAAAAAGCTACAGCCATCTTCCAAAAATTAAACAAGACTCTACAATAGGAGGTACAATCAACCATGCTACTGCAAAAGTGTTCTGGCAAACACTATGCTATATATGAGATGTGATAATCATTTACTTTTCTGTCTAATTATATTGGGATTTACAAAACTTACTCTTAGTAGTCCAAAGCCTGACGAAACATGTCAATTCTTCCAGAGGAGGATAACTGAAGAAGAGGAAGTAGTGCCTCTGTGACAAGCTTGGCACCATAGTAGTTTGTTCTCATACATTGTATAGCTTCATCGTATCTTTCTTTTGAATTTTCTCTCATCCATTCAACTCTCTGATTTACATCTATGCCATCAACCTACATTTCATGGACATGTCAATTATTCTAAAACTGTTTTTTTCTGTACAATACAATTGTGCAATCAGCGCACGGTTAGTCAGGGCAGACAAAGATTTAACAATCAAATGATGTAGCAACGTCGTAGCTGAGTTGCATAATTTAGGAATTATCAACGTCCAATGAAGATGTTTATATCCTAACAACTATTCTTCAAGCTATATTAGATCAGAATGAGTAGTATAGGTGCTTTGAAACTGTGAAATACAATTGCATTAGCCTTACTGTGCCTCATTGTGAAATGTAAGAAGTGCAAGAGAATTGCTCACAAACTGCACATTTGCAATACTTTGTGATATTTTGCTTTAGATTAAGGGTACCTTATCCTTGATTGCGGCAAACAAAACTCGATGACGGTCAACACCTGAAATTCCCGCATTATTGATCTGCAAACAACAAACGCCACAAAATGATGGTGCCATGGTGGTGCATTGCAAACAATACAAAAAAAAAAAGAATCACTTGAACCAAAGATTAATGTGTACTTAAGGAATGTTCAGAGATGCGAAAACCAAGTAATAACTTGATTCCTGACTTTATTTTCTGGAATTGTAAAGCATTGTTTTATGGAATTGTGAACTGAAATGGCCATCCATGGTTGTATCAGGAACTCGTAAGATTTTTGGTTAGTACAGCCAAAAATAGATTTTACAGCTGGCTCAGAATGTTCAAAATGTAGCCAAACAGCCATGCATAGTAGTAAAGCAGTAACCATCGTCATAAGATTTTTTGTTAGTACAGCCAAAAATAACCCTATGGTACATCCCATCTGTTCCTGCTGGCCCAGAATGTCCCAAACATATGCTAGTTCTGTCAGTCTCACCCCTTAAATCTTAACGGAACAGTATCACTTTTCCACCTACCCAAATTCACTAAGGTCCCGTTTGGCAGGCTTCTTCATCGGCTTCAGGAGCCGTTTGGAGCCGTTTTCTATCGAACAGGATAAAGTAAAATAGCTTCACTTGTGAAGCCCCTAAAAACATGCTCTCACAGTGATTTAGGGTGGGATGGAGAAAAAAAATGGCTTCTCCCGGCTCCTTCTCCAGGCCCCTAAAAATATGCTCTCAGGGAAGCCATTTTGCCAAACAGTTTACCAAAACTACTTCAACGCCACCGGTGAAACTGTTTATGGAGCTGATGAAAAAAAAATAAAAAAAAAGCTCCCTGCCAAGCGGGGCCTAAGCCGCATGAGAAGAGGTTGTCGTACCAGGATGTCAAGCCTGCCGAATTGATCCCTGACGAACTCCGCGAGCCTGGCGGCGCTGGAGGGGTCGGTGACATCGAGCTGGTGGAAGTAAACCTCGGCGTCGCTGCTGGCGCACCTGATGCGCTCGACCGCTTCCAAACCCCTCGCCTCATTCCTCGCCGTCAGGACGACCCTGAGCCCCTTGGACGCCAGCTGCCGGCACGTCTCCAACCCGATCCCCTTGTTCCCTCCGGTCACCAGCGCGATCCTGATTGCGCCGGCAAGAAGGCTACGGGATTACATGCTCAGTGGCATATATATAGACCAAAAGGGGCGAGGAGGGGGGATTCATCCGGCGCACCTCTTGCTCGAGGGGCTCGAAGCCGCCGCGTCCATGGCTCCTCTCCGGTTCGGGGCGGCGCGGGGCGTGCGGAATGCCGAATGCGGTGCCGTAGCCTTGAGTTGGAGAGGATTCACGAGTCCACACAGCCCGCACCTTTTTTCGAAAAAATATATCGGCCACTGTCGCTGTCAAACTGCTCGCGGCCTGCCAAAGTGCCAATGCAATGCAAGCGCCCGCGTGCGTGCGTGCTTTTCCCCGTCCTTTCTTGCTAGAGCTTTGGGCTTATGGCGCTATGCGGTCAAAAGGTGACCCGGTTCTAGAGCCCAGGGCACGGTGAGGGTGCCCACGAAGGTCCAATGTTTCTTTTCGGGCTGGGCTGCTTTACGGCAGCAGCGCAGCAGATGACCCGATCCAATTCCCATCTCGGCGATCTCGCCGAAAGAAGCAAGAAAAGCGATGTGTTTGTTTACCCGTGTGCCCATGCATCGCAATCCAAGACAACCAGTCCACCCACCATGTGGACGCAGGATTTTTTAAGAGTACGCTCTCCCTGTCTCCCATGTGCAGGAGTAGTCTACCCAAAAAAATCTTTGCGACATGCGGACTTTTATTTATCTGCTAAATCCCCATTGCTTTGCTTCGGTCAGATGGAGATGGTACACATAGGCAAAACTTCGTCATGATTGTCAATCTGTCAAGACATCAGAGTCAGGGACGCCCTGTATTACGGTACGGCTCCTGGCCCAGGATTTCAGGGTCACCAGATTGTATACGTAGGAAATCTTGCGCCCGTGCACGCTTCTTAGTACTGACACACAGAGAGAGAGAATGTGAAATCGTACGAGCTCTGGGACAAAAAAAAAAAACACTCAGCACGAGGATGATGTCAAAGCTTGGACATATTTACCCTGTTACGTGCCCTGCTTATATACGGCATGTTCGCTGGTTGGTTTCTGGGCTGGTTCGGGCTGGCTGATGCTGGTTTATTGTGAGAGAAAAACACTGTTGGCTGGCTGATTTGGGCTGGCTGAAACCAACAAGCGAACAGCCCGATACTAGTAAAGTCTCCGTGGTACGTGCGACCGTACTCACATAATCTGCAAATCAGCCCGCGGCGCAGTTTTCTTCGATGATTGTTCGGTGGGAAAACAAGTAAAAAAGAAAGTTTACAAGCTGCCCGAGCAGTCATACGAATCAAAGTATATTTAACGCACTAAAAAAAAGACATCCCTAACTATAAATATGCTGAAAACAGAAATGATTGGCCCCGTCCGCTTTGAAGAATTTTAGAGAAATCTGAATGAATCTAGAGAAATTTATGAGAGAAAAATACTGTTTCGAATAAAAAAAGAAACGGATTAAGCTGAGTTTAAGATCACGCGAATGAGTCATTATGGCTAGAAATTAGAAAACAACGGGCTCGGCGCCAGCCTGGGCCCCGGCCCCGGGCTGCGCGCTCTATCTATCCCTTCACGCAGCCCGATTGGATCGTGATATCTCTTCCGGCTGCGATCGGTGACGAGCACGCCGTGCCAGTGGCGTCGTGCCGAGTGCGATGCCAATTGCCAACGGCCGCGCCGCCGTGCTGAGGTCAAAAGAGATGATCGGCCTGTTTGCTGATTGGTTTCTAGGTTGGTTTGGGCTGGCTGGTACTAGTTTATTGTGAGAGGAAAATACTATTAACTGACTGGTTTGAAACCAACGAACGAACGAACAGGCTCGATAAGAGATGTGTGTCCCCTTGTCTCTCTGAGTCAGAGATGCTGTGATGCTGATGTTTCTCGTGACGTCGAATGCTCCAGCCTCGCGGTCTAGCAAATCGCATTTCACAGTCACACTCGGAGAATATTTTACAAACAGTACCAGTACAAAATCAGTACGGCGAGAAATTTACCACTCTGGAATTATAGTTACGGTACAATTATGTCACAGGAAAGACCTACTGACAACGCTAGACGGGCAAAAGCCTACTCTGACAGCGACCGTGTCCCTCGTTCACCTTCCGCCGGAGAGGCCGGACACCGAAGAGAACCCGCCGGAGACGGGGCTGACGTCCGACGTGACCGTGGACGGGAACGACATGGCGAACGAGTCGAACCCGTCGTTCTGCATCAGCGCCAGCATGGTGTAGCTCACGTACGTCGGCGCCACCTCGGGCATCGGCGTGTCGCCCTCCAGGTACTGCACGACCTGCCGCATGCCGGGCCGCGCGTCGGGCAACGGGTGCGCGCACATCAGCCCGAGCCTGATCACCAGCCGGGCCTCGTCGGCGTCGTACTTGCCGCACAGCCGCGCGTCCACCGTGTCGAGGGCGGCCCCCTTGCGGTCGTGCTCCTGCACCCAGTCCAGCAGCACGGTCTGCTCGTCGGGCGCGATGCACCCGAGCGGGCGGCGGCCGCAGGCCACCTCCAGCACGAACACGCCGAAGGCGAACACGTCCGTCACCGGGGTCGCCTTCCCCGTGCGCACCAGCTCCGGGGCGAGGTACCCCATGGTGCCCACCACGTGCGTCGTCTGCGGGTCCACGCCGTGGTCGTACAGCCTCGCTAGCCCAAAGTCGCCCAGCCGGCCGTTCATGTCGCCGTCGAGGAGCACGTTGCTGGCCTTGATGTCGCGGTGGATGACGATCTTCTCCCAGTCCTCGTGGAGGTACAGCAGGCCGCAGGCGACGCCCTTGATGATGTGGAACCTCTGCTCCCAGTCCAGGACGGGCCTGGTCTTGTCGTGCAGGTACTTGTCCAGGCTGCCGTTGGACATGTAGTCGTACACCAGCAGCAGCTCGCCCTTCCGCCGGCAGTAGCCCAGCAGCTGCACGAGGTTCCGGTGACGGAGGTGGCCGATGCTGACCACCTCCGCGATGAACTCCTTCATCCCCTGCTTCGAGTCGTGCGACACCCTCTTCACGGCGATCTCAAGTTTGGATTTTGGGAGCACGCCCTTGTACACCCTCCCGAACCCGCCGGTGCCGAGCAGCATCTTGTTCTTGAAGCCCTTGGTGGCGTGGTAGAGCTCCTTGTACGAGAAGCGGTGGGGGCCGAACTCCACCTCCCAGTCCTCGCGTACCTCGGCGTACCTCACCCGCCTCCGCACGAACAGGAAGGCGCCGACGACAAGCGCGAGGACGAACGCCGCGGTGGCGATCGGGAGCACGATCTCCAGCACCTTGGACCGGGGCTTGGGCCCGAACCGCGGCAGCGCCGGGAGCTTCGAGATGTCCAGCGGCGGGGCCGCGCCGTCCGTGGCGAAGCTCCAGCCCAGAACGTAGTGGCGCGTGTAGATGACGCCCGTGGCCGCCGAGAAGCCGACGTAGGCGGTGTCGTCCGTCGTCCCGACCGCCGAGAGGTTGACCGGCGCGGAGATGAGCGGCTTCCTGGGCTTGGGCACGTCGACGGGCGCCATCGTGACGTCGAGCCGCGTGGTGGCGCCGTCGTAGTCGACCCAGACCTGCATGGGCTGGCGGCTGATGAGGCTGAGATTGTTGAACACACCCGTGGCGTCGTCGTAGTAGCCGGCGCTGTGGTTCTGCAACGACCTCATGCTGTTGACGTTGACGCCGAGGTGGTTGCTGTTCATGTCCTGGAACTCCGGGTTGAGCATGGTGTCGAGCTCGACGAACAGGACGCGGTTGCCGTCCTTGCCGTTGTCGGTGACGTTGAGGATGCCCAGGTACTGCCCCGCGTTGAAGGTGGAGAGCCTGGTGCTGGGCGCGACCACGAACGCCATGCCGTTGTCGCTGAGCACGGTGAAGTTGGAGACGATGGCGAAGACGAACGCCGCCGAGAAGGACCTGACGGCGCCGCCGGGGCCGTCCCGCAGGCGGACCGGCGAGGGGTGGAACGCGTGCCCGGCCATCTGGCTGGTGCCGTTGCTGAGCACCAGGAGGCCGTTCGGTGCCACCACGGACATGCCGTCGAGCGATAGGTTGGTGCCGCCGAAGCCGTTGTAGGTGAACTCCTCAGCGGCGGCGAGCACGGCCGCCTGGTCAGAGCAGACCGCGGCGAGGAGCAGGAAGAGTGGGAGGAGGGGCAAGCGGGGACATCCCATCGCGTCCGCGTTCCCGTTCGGTAGCCGCGTTACGCTGCAACACAGGCGCTCTGGACGGGAGCAACTGGACTGAAGTAGTAATAGAAGAGTAGTCTACGACTGAGCCCTTGTTTAGTTTCACCCTAAAATCCAAAAAGTTGTTACAGTACCTGTCACATCGAATGTTTGCGGTCTGTGCATGGAGCATTAAATATAGACGAAAAGAAAAACTAATTGCACAGTTTGGTGGGAAATTACGAGACGAACATTTTAAACCTAATTAGTCAATGTTTGGACACTATTTATCAAATAAAAACGAAGATGCTACAGTAGCCCCAAAATCCAAATTTCGCGAACTAAAACCAGGGCTGAACTTCGTTCTGGCGTTGCAGTGTGAATGATCCGATGCTGTGAGCCTTTGACCCCGACGGCGTCTTCAAGAGGGCGTTGATTGGTTGGGGGCCGCAATCGGACCCGTTGACGGTCACAGTATAAGTACGAGGCACATGTTCGGCTGAGCTACGAGCCGATTTGTTCGTCAGCGGCAGAAGCAGTATTTTTTTCTCACGATTTTTTTTAATATAAACAGTATTTTCAATCTAAACAGTGAAAATTCGTACCAGCCGAACACTAGCGGATGGGTGGGGTACGTCAGGCAGGCAGGCCCCACTTTCCATGCCAACCGCGTCCCATTGAATTTCCAGGATACTACTGATCCAAGTCAAGGAAATACCGATAAAATATCAGTAGCCAGCGATGACAGGAGTGGGTAGTTAAGGTGCTGTTTAGTTCTCTTCCATTTTACAAAATTTTTCAAGATTTTTCGTCACATCAAATCTTTGAACATATGCATAAAGCATTAAATATAAATAAAAAATAAAACTAATTACACAGTTTAGACGAAATTCACGAGATGAATCTTTTAAACCTAATTAGACTATGATTAGACACTAATTACTAAATAACAACGAAAGTGCTACAGTACCATTTTTCAAAAAAATTCGCGAACTAAACAAGGCCTAAGTGTCACGTTTGCAACATTCGGCTGGAGGGTTTTCGAGGAAAGTGAAGGAAAATAGATGAAAAATACGATTCTGAATAAAATGTTATGAGAAAAAAATACTGTTCTAGATAAAAAAACATCAAGCCAAGTTCATGGACATACGAACGGGACCATACCACGCCAGGATTAGAGCAGGTAGCCACTGATGAGAGTAATCAAAGCTGCCTTGGTGAGTTTGGTGTAGTCTGGTCACTGGTGGGCTGCGCCCTTTTGACTCTACGCCGCTACATTTTCCTACGCTTTCGGTGGCCAGGTTGTCTAAGGTTACTCGACCTGATCCAGAATCGCAGGTAGTCAATAGGACTGCTTACTGTACTCTCTCCGTACTTAAAAATAAAGTCGTTTTGGAAAGCGACATGATCTGTAAAGCATAACTTTGGCTACTTATTTTTATAAAAATATTTATCAAAAAGTGATACATGTAAAATATTTATCAAAAAGTGATACATGTAAATGAGTGTGAATGTCTTTGGTGGCTGCGGACGGCTCGCGTTTCGTTGAGCTCCAACCACCGCAGAAAATGAGTCCAGTGGAAGCGGGCAAAAAACGGCTAGAGGGGCTGCAGGGGAAGCTTCGTGTGACCACGCGGTACGGGAAGCCAGCCACCACCACGGCAGCGGGCAGCCTGTGGGCGGGGCCTGCGCGGCGGCAGGTGTGCCGTGTGCGGCTAGCGGCTGAGATGGCGATTAATTGCGCTCACGCAATCGCGTCGTCCTCGTCGACTTCAATCCGTGGGGACGCGAAATTAAGAGGCCGGAAACGTTGACGCTGTGGCTGACCATTGACCTCGGGACCGAGGGACAAGGGCAGGAGGGCACAAGCATCCGCACCAGGGCAGGGCAGGGCAGGGCACACGGGGCGCAGGCGTCCCGCGTCCACACTACACCTGTCCCAATCGTCGTGGTACGATTTCGCGAGGTAACTCGGACAGCGACGGCTCGAGATGTTAATGTTACGGACGCTACTACGCTCACCATCCGGATTCGCACGTACGGCAGATGATGATTGATGATGGAGGATTGGTTGCTCTCTGATGACGTGCGAATCTGGTCAGCTTCACTTCACACCGCCGAAGGACCCAAAACGTGAGAGACGCATACGGCGGCCGCCCGCGTTAAACACCGGGAGCCCTGACGACGCCAGAGGCCGAACCATTCGCCACAGTCGCCACTCCAACAACCGTTCGAGGCTCAGCACTAGCAGCAGCCATGCCGCCGCACCTCGCCTTGCTTCTCTTCCTCGGCCTCGGCGGGCTGCTGCCTGCGGCGTCGGCCGCCGACGAGCAGTTCGTCTTCGACGGCTTCAAGGGCGCGAACCTCAGCTTCGACGGGATGGCCACGGTCACGCCGGACGGGCTGCTCATGCTCACCAACGGCACCAGCCAGCTCAAGGGCCACGCCTTCTACCCGGCGCCGCTGCGGTTCCACCGGGCGCCCAACGGCACGGCCACGGCGATGCAGTCCTTCTCCACGGCCTTCGTTATCGGCATCATCGGCGCGTACGAGGACCTCAGCAGCCACGGCATGGCGTTCGTGGTCGCCAAGAGCAGCAACTTCACCTCCGCGCTGCCGGGCCAGTTCATGGGGCTCGTCAGCTCCGCCACCAACGGCAACGCCACCAACCACCTGTTCGCCGTCGAGTTCGACACCATCCTCAACTCCGAGTTCAACGACATGAGCGGCAACCACGTCGGGGTCGACGTGAACGGGCTCAACTCCGTCGACGCCGACAACGCCGGCTACTACGACGACGCCACCGGCGCGTTCAGGAACATGAGCCTGGTGAGCCGCAAGGCGATGCAGGTGTGGGTGGACTTCGACGGCCAGACCATGCAGGTCAATGTCACCATGGCGCCCCTGGAGGCTGTTGCCCGGCCCAAGAAGCCCCTGCTCTCCACCACCGTCAATCTCTCCTCCGTCATCGACGACACCGCCTACGTCGGCTTCTCGTCGGCCACCGGCATCCTCTTCTGCCGGCACTACGTGCTCGGCTGGAGCTTCAGGATGAACAGCACCGCCCCGGCGCTCAACGTCTCCGCCCTGCCCACCCTGCCGGTCACGTTCCCGAAGCCGAGGTCCAAGACGCTGGAGATCGTGCTGCCGATAGCGTCCGCGGTGCTCGTCTTCGCGGTGGCCGCCGCCGTCTTCGCGTTCCTGCGGAGGCGGCGCATGTACGCGGAGGTCAAGGAGGCGTGGGAGGCCTCGTTCGGGCCGCACAGGTTCTCCTACAAGGATATCTTCCAAGCCACCGACGGGTTCAGCGACAGGCGGCTGCTGGGCATCGGCGGCTTCGGCAGGGTGTACCGGGGCGTGCTGGCGTCCAAGATGGAGGTCGCGGTGAAGAAGGTGGCGCATGGGTCGAGGCAGGGGATGCGGGAGTTCGTGGCCGAGGTCGTCAGCATTGGCCGCCTCCGGCACCGCAACCTCGTGCAGCTGCTCGGCTACTGCCGGCGCAAGGGCGAGCTGCTGCTGGTCTACGACTACATGCCCAACGGCAGCCTCGACAAGTACCTCTACGACCAGAGCAAGATCACGCTTGGCTGGGGGCAGAGGTTCCGCATCCTCAAGGGCGTCGCGTCCGGCCTGCTGTACCTCCACGAGGACTGGGAGCAGGTGGTGGTGCACCGGGACATCAAGGCCAGCAACGTGCTGCTCGACAGGGAGATGAACGCGCGCCTGGGTGACTTCGGGCTGGCGCGGCTGTACGACCACGGCACCGACCCGCACACCACGCACGTGGTGGGCACCATGGGGTACATGGCGCCGGAGCTCGGGCACACGGGCAGGGCCTCCAAGGCGTCGGACGTGTTCGCGTTCGGCGCCTTCATGCTGGAGGTGGCGTGCGGGCGGAAGCCCGTGGTGCAGGACGCGCGCGACAACCGGCTGGTGCTGGTGGACTGGGTGCTGGACCGCTGGCGCGCCGGCTCCGTCACGGACACCGTGGACCCGCGCCTGCAGGGCGACTTCGACGAGCGCGAGGCGAGCCTTGTGCTGAGGCTCGGCATGCTGTGCTCGCACCCGCTCCCCAGCGCGCGCCCGGGCATGCGTCAGATCGTCCAGTACCTCGACGGCGACGCGCCGCTGCCGGAGCTGTCGCCGACGTACCAGGGTCTCAACATGCTGTCGCTCTTGCAGGACCAGGGCTTCGACCCCTACATCATGTCGTTCCCGATGACGTCGACGGGGACCAGCACCATATCTGACCTGTCCGGAGGGAGATGAGTGTTGATCGTCTTGTCAGTTTAGTTATCGTGCCCAGTGTCTAAGTCTAACTGGAGTTCACTCCTGTTCTGTACCTGGTGCGTGTAAGGGTGTGTTTAGTTGGGGAGGTGAAAATTTGTGGGGGTCACGTCGGATGTGTCGGAAGGATATCGGGAGGGGTTTTTGGATACTAATAAAAAAACAAATTACAAAACCTATCAGGAAACTGCGAGACGAATCTAATGATACCAATTAATCGGTCATTAGCACATGTGGGTTACTGTAGCACTTAAGGCTTTTCATGGACTAATTAGGCTTAAAAGATTCGTCTCGCGATTTCGCCGAGAACTGTGCAATTAGTTTTTTTTTTTGTCTATATTTAGTACTTCATACATGTGTCCAAACATGTTCTTTTACTGTATGAGAAAAAAAAGGGGGGGAAACTAAACAGGGCCTAATTTCAGAACCTGGTGCGTGTAGCGCAGCAGTGAGCAGTGCTCCTGAATATAAGTGTGGATGACTTGAATGTAAAGATATGCTCGGGTTAGCTTGATGTTCAGATTACAAATTACTAATCACACCTGGAGATTGAGGCTTGATATCCCAAATGCCAAGCCACTGCATATGACTGAGTGACCGACTGAGCTTGCATTAGGTCTCAAGGGAGCGTGTAGAGTTCATCCATTTATAGCTCGCTTAAGCCTCGAAGTTGAAGGCAAACTTAAGAACTTACTAGTACACGTTCCAAAGGTATCAAAAAAATTATGTGGCCCGCATTTTCTGGCATTGTGACGGTTAAGACACGATTTTTCTCATCTGTAGCCATTTCGATCCAAGAGAATTGAAGGCTTGCCCTATTCATTTGGCTTATAAGCCGTATTTTTTCAATCAACGAACAATATTTTTTTCTCACAATAAATCAGCTAATAGTACTTTCAGCCATGGCTTATCAGCCAAGCCAACAGTTGAAATTTTTTTATTCAAAGTTATTTAGAGTCCCAAATATGTGTTTAAATTCTTAGATATTGAAATTCAAAATTATAATTTTTGTACCACCTTGAATGTTTACATGGTTAATGAAGAAGTTGTAGTGGCTGACCAAATCTACAAATTTGTTGTTGATAAGTTTTTAATTTAAAGTTGTTTCAAGTCTTAAATATTTGTTTTAAATTTACATATTTTGATATTCAAATTTTTGAAATTTTCAATAATCTCGGAGGTAGACACACCATGTATTAAATAATTAAACCGTAGAGCTAAAAAGATCTAAAACTCGGTGGTTGAAACTTTTTTCATTTGAAATCATTTAGGAGCAATGTAAAACTATAAAATATTGATAAAAAGATAGTTGTTTATATATATAATCATAAATCAGTGTGTAGTCCAATGGTAGTGTGCCGCAATCACACCCTATTCTGCATCAAGTTTGTTGGCAGAGGCAAATATATGTTTCTAGTTATATTCGTTGTAGCGCTGTGCCCGTGATTTGATAGGTTGTGCAGTAACTGCTCGTAGCTTGTTGCTTCATCAAGCAATCCAGTGACCAAAACTCGATTGCCCGTAGTTCTTCACTGCACTACCAGTTTACCTCCAAGTGAGTGTTCATAGTTTGTAAGGATTGAATGGCCTTAAGGTATGTACAACGCTTGTTTCGGCATCGTCTGCTGTAAAATTTGCAAAAAAGAACTTTAACGGATGCGTGAAACCGCAAGGTCATCGCCTCACGAACCCTCCTCGTCTCTCCTATACCTACAAACATCGATCTTCATCACGCCTTATACCAGAACTGTAAACTCAGGCGCGCGCGCCCACGGACCCGCTACGTGCGTGCGTCGGGGTCCTACGCGCCCCAGCGCGGTCACGGCGCTGCGGCTAGCCATAGTGGCCGGCAATTTCATCTAATTTTTTCCAACAAGGACCTAATGGCAAGAATAGAAGTATAAAACAAAGTGGAGGGTTATAGTTGAAAAATGTAATAAAATATAAGAGAAATAAATATTGAGTTGATCTCAGGATTTACACAAAGTTTAGAGTTCCAATACAAAGTGGTTTATTAGCTTCTTCTTTTTTCCCAAAAAATGCACAAATCGACTAGAACTTTTAAAAATAAAACCCATATAAAATTGAAATCAAATCTAAAATTATGATTCAAATTTTGTTAGGCTCCTTTCAACTAGAAATGATAAAACACATGCTACGTGTTCATTGTATATTTTATTTTGTGGAACATTTAGTGTATTTAATTGTTGTGCTCAATAAATCCTGTAAAATTTACTCTAAGTTATATCAATGTGACATTAAAGTAAAAGTTTCACCACCAACAAAGTTTCTGTTAGGGAGTTAAAAGTGATTTAGTGTTTATATGCCGTGACATTTTTATAGGTTGTGTATGAGCTCCAAAAATAATGAAATTTTGTATAGTAGGTTGATGTAGTACATGATTTCTTGCATCATCTCTGATGTCCCGTAATAAAGCATGCATGATGCAAAATCAGAGACCCGGCCCCATGGGGAATTATAAAGTATTTATGGTCAACTTCAATCTGATGTACTTTTAAGTTCAACCTATCCAATCAGAGGTGGACCTGATCCACACACTAAAAAATGTTGTGAGAGGAATCCGTGTCATCCATGATAGTCTACTGCACCTGAATACTTCTACTAGGGCTATGTTTAGTTCGCAAAATTTAGGAATTTAAGTATTGTAACACTTTCGTTTTTATTTAGCAATTAGTGTTCAATCATGGACTAATTAGGCTCAAAACGTTCGTCTCGTGATTTTCAACCAAATTGTGCAATTAGTTTTTTTTCGTCTACATTTAATGCTCCATACACGTATCGTAAGATTCGATGTGATGGCTACTGTAGCACTTTTTAGAAACTACACAAGCCCTAGATCTTTCAGTCTTAGCTGTTGAGCACTGCAACTACTCCATGATGCAATCCTACTCGTACAACTAACCTTGGCCTTTGATTGATTTTGTCTTGCTGTGCATGTCAACGTGTGCGTACGTGCCAAGAACAGTTAGCCTGACAGATCCCTTTCGTTGTAGTAGTTAGAGGAGCCAATGTTTTTGGTTTCGACGGCTCCGCTACAGTATTGCTCCAGTGGCGGAATTGAAACCGGCAGAGCCCCTCCAAATAGGGCCTGTGTATCACCTTCTCTTATTGAAATCATATTCTTTTACCGCACTCCAATATCTAAACATTCCATCTTACGGTTTTTTATATTGTCTGAATCCATAGGATTTAAAGTAAGCATTGCTTCTGCCAAAAAAGAAGAAAAAAATCACCGACACATGCATCTAGTCCGGGCCAGGGCCTGAGGGCCGCCGTGTTCCTCTACCTCCTGTGCAAATGCAGTGCATGTGCAACGCAACGGTTTGCATCAGTAAACTCCGAGAGGTGGATTGTTTCAAAAAAGAAAAGAAAAAACTCCGAGAGGTGGGCAGGTGGCGCCGTACGGGTATGGGCGAGGCCAGGGCGAGGAAGCAGCAGCCCGGCGACCAATGGGTGGTGTCCCCTGGCGTCTAGGGTGGCTCCGTGCTCCAATGGCCGAGCACCCCCAAGCTGCCGGTGTGCAGTGCAGACATGTCCGTCTCTTCCAAGGCATCTCCCCCACCATCCCCTCGCCTCCTCGGGATTCACCCATGACAAAGTTTCAGAGAAGATGGATGGATGACCGAAGGAAAGAGACACATCATCGCACTGTTTATTTGTCTTGGTTTGGCTTATAAGCCATGGCTGAAAGTACCGTTTACTGATTTGGTATGAGAGAAAAATACTATTTGTTGACTCAGGCTGCATACGGTGAGCTAGTCCTGCTCGTCGTTTTCTCTTGGATCTTTCTGGCAAATAGCCACACACAGGGCGCTAGTACTCCGGTCTCGTTTAAATCCAGAGCTAAAGTTTGGGTATCATATTGGGTATCATATCGAGGTGTCACATGAGAGCGTTCGGATAGTAATAATAAAACAAATTACAAAAGTTCTCAGTACACCGCGAGACGAATTTATCAAGCCTAATTATACTATCATTAGCATAGGTACGGTAGCTTTGCTGTAGCACCGCGTTGTCAAATCATGGACCAATGAGGCTGAAAATTTTGTCTCGCAAATTAGTCGCAATTTGCTCAATTAGTTATTTTTAGTCTATATTTAATACTCCATGCATGTGTCAAACATCCGATAAAATAGGAACTAAACTTTAGAGAAGGAACTAAACAAAGCCTAACATGATTTTTTTTGTTGGGTTAATTCACATCCTCTTTCGTTGCCGTCAATAAACAATATTGTCTCGAGAGCGACTGTTGCATGTCAAAGGGAGATTAGCATTGCTTTCAGGCTTTCATTCAGCTCTCCTCCATGATTCACCAAGAAATGATGACAGCAGAGTAGCACACACGACAACATAAGGAACACGGTGTGCCCTGTTCGTTTTATAAGCCGTACTTTTTCAGCCAACGAACAATATTTTTCTCTCACAACAAATCATCCAACGGTACTTTCAGAAATAGCTTATCAGCCAAGCGAACATGCCATAGGTTTGGCTTGTCAACAAAGTTAGGTCTCGACTGTTCTTCGGTGCCTTCAATTTGCACGACATTTCTGCATCTTGGTAACTCGAAGATGGCGTCCACACCAATTATTGCTCTATGTGCAGAAATTATGGAGTATGAATGGGATTGAAAGTGCATTTAGCCCTTTAGTGGGTTTTGGATGATTGAATGACAACGTGATTAAAGGTCTAACCCGTTTGCTAAGTCTGGACATGTAATAGGTTATCTCACAGGTACTTAATGAAAACCAAAATGATGTGTTGTTGTATAAACAATCTAGTTCAAGCACAAGACAACAATGCAAATGGAATTCATGCAAAGACTTATTTATTACGGAATTTCCATATACTATGTGAAAGCAAGCACGGTAAGAATTAATTAATGAGACATGAGGGATTGCATATGGAATAGTCTCATATTTGAAGCTTGTCAAATTGAAATGAAAAAGATAACAGTACAAATGAATGGATAATTCAACACAAGATATGACTTGATGGCTTGAGATGGTGAAGATAGCAAGGAAAGGCTTTGAAGTACTAAGCAAGGGTGAAGGGCAAGCGATGGCTTGGTGGCCGAAGAACCTAGCTAGGGTGAAGAAGGACGTACTTGTATTTAGTTGAGATATTAATCAAGCTAAGGTCATATTGATGTGGAGGATCAAATCTATATTGGACAAAGTGATGGAAGTGACTTGATACATTTGGGATTATCTATATTTGATGAATGGAATCAAGTCAAGTGCTCAAGATGGCTATGCTCAAGTGAAAAGATCAATATCAATGTGTTAGCACCCTCATTTGATGAAGATCGAAAGAGACGACATCAATTCAAAAGAGATCAACTCAAGCGGTATAAATTCGTTTTTTCTTTGATCTTGAGTTTAATAGGTATGTCATACTATTAAGAGAGATGCATCATTTTGATAGATAATCATTCATAAGTGCTCATGCCAACCCATGTGAGTTTTGAGTGTTTGAGAGACAAAAGAGCTAATTTATTTTTCGTTGGTCTGGCAGACGTGTCCGGTATTTGCCCAACCATGATAAAATTCTTGATGTTCTTGGGTTGGTGAGTCGGGAGTTCTAACGATCGAGAGTTTCAGCAATCATCGGAAGTTCCGACGTCTCACACTTAACTGACTTGGAGAAGTTCACTGTCCTGGTCATACCGGACGTGTCTGGTATGGACGGCCAGAGCCCAATGGCTAGTTTTCAAGTGAGCGGAGGGTCGAGAGTTCCGACGTGAGTCGGGAGTTTCGACGGTCGGGAGTTTTGGCATGCGTCGGGAGTTCCGACACCTCGCATACTTTAACTCAGTGAGAGCCCAACGACTTGTTTTCAAATGAGCTAAGGGTCGGGAGTTCCGACGTGAGTCAGGAGTTCCGATGGTCGGGAGTTTCGGCATTCGTCGGAAGTTCCGACGCCTCACAATGACACTGATAAAGTTACAGTTGGCGCAGTGCAAGTCATACCGGACAACAGCTAGAAAACAGCTAGTTTTTCAAAGGGGCTTTAAATACCCCCCAAGTACTTGACTCAATTTGGATTGCTAACAAGTGACAAGTACAACATTGAAAAGATAACCCTTGCAAGAGGTATGAAAAAGCTTGTCATTGGTTCAAACCGGACTTAGAAGCTTAGGCAAATCAATTTAGTTCAAGTCAATCATAGAAGCTCATGATAGTGATAAGAGTACAAACACAAGACAACAATGTAAATGGATATCTAGTTTGTTTGTTTCAAGTGGTATCTAGACTCAAGTATTTCATCAAGAATCTACAAGTAATGTCTAGATCAACTCACAAGTGATATCCTATAAATGGTACTCATAAAGATAGCAAATGTTCAAGAAATGGTTTTTATTGATAAATCCAACAAGTGATTCCATACTAGAAGATTCTTTCAAGTGATATCACATCTACATATAATATCAATCATGCAAGACGATGGTTCCACAAGTGATCCTCAACTTTAAGTGATCATCAAATGAAGAATGCATCCTTCACCTACGAGAGCTCAAGTGTATAAAATGGATGACCCATGCTATCACATAGGGGGAGGTGTCCCACAAATTGATATCAAGATCAAAAATCTCATGTGTGGTATCTCAAGAAGCCCTACACAAGATACAAGTGGTACAAGTTACAAGTGGAATCTACAAATGGTGTCATCCCAACAATCAAGTGATGTCCATAAAAAATGTAAGATTCAAGCCTCAACCATCTACCCCAAATGCATACCTTTGCATCAATGAGAAGCTCACCTTTTATGGAAATTGATGACAAAGGGGGAGAGATTGTGCAAAAATATGAAAGCTTTGAGATTGAGATTGTATAAGGGGGAGAGATAAGATATAAAAGCTCAAAGAAGTAGAGGTTGGACATGGACATGGACAAAGAGGGAGCAACATTGAAGAAAAGAGATGGATCAAAATTCTTAGACAAGAGAAGCACACAAGTAGGGGGAGCAAGCTCATAAACCTTGATTGATTGCATTTGATATGTGCACATTCATGTGCTTGCTTGCTATGCATAAGTTTTTAAATTCAATATGCATGTTTGTGTGGTGTATGCTAGTTGTAGAATTTGTTTGATGAAAACTAGCATGCATAGGATGATAGCTAGACACTTGGTATGTTCTTCAAGTAATGCTAGTACCTTGCTTTTAATGTTGATCTCACAAGGTATTTAGTGATTTTATTTCCAAGTGATATCTAGCTAACCATGGTGCTAAGGATGAACTTAAAGGTGCAACTCCGATTGATACACGCTTCAAAGATTTATTCTATACACCTTAGCATCATTTAGTAGTAATTACTCTCCCATAATTTTAATCTATGCATATGTGCGAGCTTTAAAATCAAACACTCTAGCACATATGTAGGGGGAGCAAATTTCGGGTTTGTGGTACTTGTCCAAAATTATTTTCACATGGTAAAATTGCTTGGGCAAGCAACATGAATCCAAAAAAGCTTAATTTCTATATCTTTGTAGAGTTGTCATCAATTACCAAAAAGGGGGAGATTGAAAGGTCCTCGTGTGGTTTTGGTAATTGAGTGACAACCTAGGTGGACTAATTGTGTTTATGTGAGATACACAGGTAATTAGTCCACAGGTACATGTGTGTGAGCAACATATGCCATGAAGGTGAAAATGGCTTGGAGATGTTGCAAAGCTCACACATGTGATGATAAAGGAGCTCATTGTACATGAGACATGACATTGAGTCATGTGATCAAGGTGGAGAAGATCAAGACAAGACTTGGCTTGATGGACCGGTTGAAAGCATGAAGGGTAAGTCGGAGGCTTTGGAGTGATGGACCGTGTGGCGGTGAAGCTTGAGCAAGACTTGGCGCCAATGGACGATGGCAACGGTGAAAAGCAAGTGAAGTCAAGATTGATGAACCAATATGATCACGTGGTGATATGAAGTGAATCATATCATTGTTGATCATGTTGATGCATGTGTTGCATCAACATTGGAGGAGATGGAATGGAATGCGCAAGACAAAGGTATAACCTAGGGCATTTTATTTCACCGGTCATAGGTGTGTAGAGAAGTTGATGATCGGGTTTAGGATAGATGGCCGTACTATCAAGACGAGCAAACTTGTTTGCATATCGGTCATCTAGTGCCACTCGAGTGATCTAACTTTGCATCATCGCTTGGATTGAGTGGCGTGGCAAGTTGAGTGGCTAATCCTTTGGGAAATGTTTGTGAAAAGCTAACACACAAACACATGGTGATGTACACTTGGTGGTGTTGGCACATTTGCAAAGGAGAAGAAGTTGGAGTTGATGTGGATCAACATGGCGACGTAACGAAGGCGAGAGGGGTTTGAAACTCCACCGGGGGAGTGTCCGCTCATAGAGTGTGGACAGTCCGACGGTGCCACCGGTGCCCTATATAGAAAAGAGAGGTCCCACAGAGTGGACCGAACTCTGGTCACATAGTGATCGAACGCTGGGTTCTAGCGTTCGGTCAGTGATGGTAGATAGCGTGCAGGCATCGATCATCGACCGGACGCTGGCGCTGGAAGTGACCGGACGCTGACTGTGGGCGTCCAGTCAAGGTGATGTGTGATGACGCAGGCAGAGCAGTGTTGTTGGAGGTGACCGGACGCTGGTGCTACGTCTAATCGCGACCAACCGGACATGTCCGATCATGTCTGGTACCTTACTGGAAACGACCGGACGCTAGGGTTGCTGAGTCCGGTCAGTTGTTGTTGCAGCGTCCGGTCGATAGATGACCGTTGGGATCCTGCGAACAGCGTTTGAAGAAGGGGACACATGGCGTGCATCGCACGACCGGACGCTGGGGTTCAGCGTCCGATCGATCAGACCAGAGCGTCTGGTCGTCCCAACTTTTGCCCAGTGAAGGGGTAACGGCTCTATTTGTTCATGGGGTTATAAATAGAAGCCATGGTCGGCCTTGGGCCGAAAGCTGAGCACACTAGAGTCTTGGTGGCTTGTGTAGTAGTGCTTAGGAGCCCTCCATCTCACATATACTTGATAGTGATCATTCGATTGTGTGAGAGAGTGATTCTAGTGCGATTGCATCATGAGGTTGCATCGAGTGGCACTAGGTGATCGAGTTGTAAGCCGATGGTGCTTGTTACTCTTGGAGGTTGCCACCTCCTAGATAGCTTGGTGATGGTCTCCGTCAAAGCCCGCAAGAAGCTTGTGCGGTGCTCTAGAGAAGAGCTTTGTGAGGGGCATTGTGCTCGCCCCGTGGGAGCCACGAAGAGCAACTCTAGTTGAGCGTGTCATTGAGCTACCCTCACTTTCGGGGTAGGTTCTTGTGGTGCCCAACGTGCGAGCTTGACGGGTGATGCCAATTAGCCACCGAACCACCAAGTGAGCGGTCGATACAACGGGGACTAGCGTGTTGGCAAACACGTGAACCTCGGGAGAAAAATCACTGTGTCAACCTTGTTCTTCCCGTTGGTTTGCATCCTCGTTACACAAGCTTGTAATTACTTTTGCATACATTAAGCTTATGTAGCTTACTAGTTACCTTCTTGCTTCTGTAGCATAGAAGTAGCTCCCTTGCGTGGCTAATTTGGTTTGTGTAACCTTGTTAGTCACATTACTTAGTTTGTGTAGCTAAGTAATTGCGCTCTCTAATTTGGCATTGGTTGCCTTGTTATTGAGTATTGTTAGTGAGCATTAGGTGGCTTTGTGCTTTTGCTTACTAGCATGTGTAGGAGCTCCCCTATTGCTTAAAGTACTAGTGGCATAGATTTGTGTGACCTTGCTTCTAAAATTAGTTAGGTGAGCTCTAGCTAGCCGGGCATCTTTGTTGCTTAATTAGTATCTTTGGAAGGTGCTAGAGAACATAGATAGAGGGGTGTAGTCTTGGCTAGACCGATACTCTTAATTCCGCACTTATTTTGGTTAGCCGACGCAATTAATTTTAGAAAAGACTATTCACCCCCCCCCCCTCAAGTTCGCCATCTCGACCCTACACCAAGCCTCCACCTTTGGAGGCTGCTAATTCCGCTGGTTGCAATACATGTTTTTGAGCCTTGCTAACTCTCCCAAACCCTCTCTTAGTGAGTGTGTGATCCAAATTACCAAATCCATTAGTGGGTTGAGAGAAATTCAAAAAGAGAGCAATCCAACCACTTGAGCACTTGTGCATATTGTCAATCTCGTAATTTGTATTTGTTACTCTTGGACTCTTCGGTCCTAGTGGCTAGGCATCGTCGGAGAGCACCCGAGAGATTATGGTGTGCCTCAGAAAGTTTGTAACGGTCGATTCTACCGCCTCGGAATCAACTAGTGTAAGGAGGAAAAGGAGCTGGAAAAGACTCCGGCTAAAGTGACCTTCGTGGTACCCTCTAGGGCTAACCTTCGCTGGGTCACCCGCAACCCCCTCAACAGAGAGTAGGACTCGAACGAGTTCCGAACTTCGGTAAAACAAATATCGTGCCTCAATTCACATTTTATTTGATATTTATGTTGCTCTAGCTCTTGTGTAGGTTATCTATGTATCCTGCCATCTCTAGTAGGTACCTGCAGTTTGGTGTAAAGATAGAAATTGAAAGGAGCAAGTTTGGGGCTGTTCCACAAACCGTGAATACTGGACACGTCCGGTATTGGTTCCTATGCCAAACTTAATTGCATTTTGATTTAACTCTTTGGCTGCAGGTGTTTGGCTCCATAAACTTATTTAGTATCTTTTATATACTCTGTGGCTAACTTGTGAGAGGTTGTATTACTTTGATTTAGAGTTTCCACTCAGAAACTCCCATTACTAAATCATTTCTACATTTAAAGGTGTTAATTTTTAGAAACGCCTATTCACCCCCCTCTAGGCGGCATCCTTGGTCCTTTCGAGTAGTATCAGAGCAAGGTTCTCACCTAAAGCTTCACCGCCATGAGAAAAGGATGTCGACACCTATCGAGTTGGAGACGATGCTTCTCAAAAATGACGGTTCAAACTTTCTATCTTGGTCATTACATGTACTCAATACTTTCTATCTTGGTCATTACATGTACTCAATGCATATTGTGGATGCAAGCATACCTCTTCCTATAGTTAATTGGAGCAACTACAAAAATTATCAAAAGAGAAAGAGATATGCGTGGAACTCAATGCTCAAGCTATTAATGTCATATTGAGTACATTGAGTGCAGAGATTCAAGATGAGGCAATCTTCAATGGACAACCACCTCTAGAAAATGCTCATCTCATTTGGACTAGTCTTGTTGAGCTATATAGAAAATCCAAATGTGATGATGCTATTGAGTGCAATTCAATGGAAAGTATGTCTATTATGTCTTCATGTAGCAAAGAAGCCTCACAAGACCTCAAGAGCGCTGAGCCAGAGCAAGAAGTGCAAGCAGCGCATGACCTACTGTCTGCCTACACATACCGGACGTGTCTGGTATGGCCAAGACAACAGACCAGCAAGCAGCTGTTTGCAAGGATGCTCAAGACTGGTGGCGACCAAGTGATGAGTCAACCTTAGTATCTCATGATTCTCATCACTTGTGTCTCATGGCCAAGAAAAGCAAGAAGAAGAGTGTGGGGGTATTAACCCCTATACCCTTAGGGCTAGGTTTGGGCCAGCCCGGACCAAGGGGTCTAGTCCACTAGAAGACGATGCGTGGCCCAGCCGATCTGCTCGGAGTCCCGCGTAAGGAATCAAGACAGACTTGGAGATCAAGTAAGATCCTGGTCGGTTAGAATAAGAATCCTTATCCGGCCACCTATGGCAATTGTAACTGATTAGGATTAGTTTCCAAATCTGTAACCCTGCCCCCAAACTATATAAGGCGGGCAGGGGACCCCTCTCGAAAATCATCTCATTGACATACAGCAATACAATCAGACGTAGGACGTAGGTATCATGCCTTCACGGCGGCCGAACCTGGATAAAACCTCGTGTCTGTCTTGCGGCACCATCTCAGTTCGTAGCTTATGCACCTGTCTGCCTGATAATCTACTACCTTGGGCATACCCCTAGGTAGACTTCCGACCATATTTCATCGACAGTGGCACGCCAGATAGGGGGTGTGTGTACTGCTCCCCAGACAAACAAGATGGTCATCATCCCTGGTTCCATGGCTACGCCGAACAGACTCACGTTCACCATCGGCCAGATCACCTGGACTACTGGCTCCGACAACTTCATTGCCATGACCACGGAGGAGGCACAGATCCTATCTGCGTCGACCACTGCTTCACTAGCATCAGCTATGGCTCCGACCACGTTGGATCTGGCTTCGGCCACACCAGCATCGTCTTCAGCCACGCCGACAACCCGTCGTTCGCTTCCTCACTACAAAGGGAGGTAGATCGACAACACCGACCTGCTCGACTCCATCGATCGGGTCGGCACCAAGCTTGCTGAAACCCTAGCTCTGGTAGATTCGATTCAAAATCAACCTACCGAGCAGGTAACCACTACCCACAACAGATCTACCCGACCAGCTCAGGCCAGTCATCCTGTACGACTCGGTATGGATCTTGTGGTCACGTCTACTCCTGAAGGGCGCTCCGTTCGTCGTCGACCAGCCCCCGCAATGGGTCTCCGGCTCTCCGAGTGCGAAGCCTTGATGGAGAATTACCAGGCTCAGCCCTACAGCCTGCGAAACACTGCTTCCAACTACACATACAATATACAACGCTGCTCGGATCTGTGTTTTATACATTGACCTCGGCCAAAGCCACGCAACTTTGTCAACATGGTTTCGATTGAGGAGTATCAAGAAGGATCGGTCCACACAGTTCAAGAGGGTGGTTCAAGCTCCCTGTCCAGCATCGCATCTATTGGCTCTGTCCACACTAAGCTTCAGCATCATGACGATGAAGAAGTTGAATACGATCTGGATATCCCAGACCACTCCCCGGGGTTCCCACGATTCCCATCCTTCCCACCAAGGCGAGGAGACTTGATCAATGTCGTTAGTAATGATGAACCATTGGCAGTTGGCGAAACAGAACAAGAAAGGCAAGCACACGAAGCACGCAATATTGACCGATTTAATCGCAGACAAGCCAAAGCCGAGGCAGAAGAGGAGGCATGACGCATAAGGTTCCAGCCACGCGATCTCAACAATGCCTTTGATAGGGTAGGGAAAAGCAGGTCTTTAGGACTCCAAGTGCCAACGTAGCTGTTGCTATGGCGACAATGCAATGACTACCCAATACCCCGGAAATCCAGGCAATTTGTGATGATGTACAAGCCTACCTGACGGCTGCTATAGCCTAGACCACAGAGATTGCAAACCAAGCCCGGGCTCCGTCCATCTCAGTCGAATCAAGCCACAGTCACCAGTACTCAAGTCGCCCACAGTCACCCAACCAAAGTGGCTCGCGCAACAACGACCCACCAGACAACCATCAAGGCGAAAACGGTGGTCATGATGGTGGTCGAGACGACAATCGCCGCGACTACTGGGACGACAACCGCCGTGACAACCTCGACAATTGTTGTGATAACCACGGTCACAAGGTCAACCAGGGTGGCAATCGGGATCACCGTGATGGCAATAACGATCGCCATTCCCTCAGAGAACGCGATCTGCGCGATCGCATTAACCAAAGAGCCAACGATCGTGCATCCCACGAAAGCTATCACCGTATAGAATATGATACTACCCACGGCCCTCTGGGTTTGAAGCAGTTTACTCCTCACCTTCGCCAAGTTGTGTGGCCAAAAAACTTCAAGCTCGAAAAACTCCAGAAGTACGACGGCAAGGAGAACCTCGAGTTATGGGTCATGCTCTACAAAACCGCGTGCAGATCAGCCATGGCTGACGAGCACGTCATGTCTAATTACTTCCTAGTCGCCGTCAGCCATGCAGGCCACCAATGGCTGGTCAGCTTGTCGGCGAACTACTTTAATTCTTGGCAAGAGCTCAAGCAAGCATTCATCGACAACTTCATTGCTACTTGCGAACAACCCGGCAACAAATATGATCTGCAGCGGATTCGAGATCGCAAAGATGAGCCATTGCGCGAGTACGTCCGACGCTTCTCGGAGATGTGCATCAAGGTCCCATCAATCTCCGACAACGAGTCAACTGAAGCTTTCATCACTAGTCTCCGCTTCCACGATGCCCTAAGGGACAAGCTCCTCCGCAAAAGACCTAAATCGGTCACAACGCTCCTAGCTACTGCTAAAAAATATGCGGACACCGATGATGCCAAAAAGATAATCATTGAAGAAGTAGCAAGAGTTCCACGCTCCGACCACCCCCCACACCGCGACGACTACCGCGGCAACCATGGTCGGAACGACAATTTTGATCGCCGCAACCAGCGCAATGATTCTCGTGACCACCACGACCAGCGTAATCAGCGGCATAATCATCGTGATGATTATAGGGGCAAGCGTGCTCGGAAAGATGACGGCGAAGTCAACATCGTTAAAAAAGGTGGCAGACATCGCAACTACGAAGAAGGCTATGCCAAAGCATTGAAAGGACCCTACCAGCTCCATCCCAAGTCAAACCATACCATGGAGAATTGTCGTGTTCTCAAATCCATCTACACACGCCAACAGGCTCCGAATAAATCCGACAAGCCTAACGATGTAGGGGAGCAGCGTAACGAGGACAACGATGATGAAGATGTAGATCCCCGTCACAAGTACGTCAAGCCAACCGACCGCGTCCACACCATCATTGGGGGCAGAGTGTCCAACGAGACCAAGCAAGAGCGCAAGCTGCTCGCCCACGCTTGCTTGAACGTGGCCAATGCCGACAACCTCATCGCCGATCCATGGCTCCCTCCTTGGTCTCACTATGAGATCTCCTTCAGCAGAAAAGACCAATGGGCTGCAATACCTGAGCTAGGGCATTTTCCTCTGGTTCTCGATCCTTGTATCAATAAGGTTCAGTTCGATAGAGTGCTGATTGATGGTGGTAGTTCCATTGATATACTATTCAAGAACAGTTTGCCAGCCCTAAAGATAACACAGGCTGATCTCAAGCCATACGAGGCATAGTTCTGGGGTGTTCTCCCCGGACAGAGCTCCACACCTCTCGGGCAGATCATGCTACCTATGCAATTTGGTACCCCAGACCACTTCCGCACCGACTACGTCAACTTCGTGGTCGCTGACTTCGAAGGCACCTACCACGCTATCCTTGGCCGACCAGCGCTCACCAAGTTCATGGCCATACCTCACTACAGGTATTTGGTGCTCAAGATGCCTACAGAGAAGGGGGTTCTAACTCTCAGGGGCAACGTATACGTAGCTTACACCTACGAGGATGACAGCTTCAAAATAGCAGAGGCTCACGACCTCTCTATTCGCATGGCCGAGACCATGCTTGATGCCAAGCAGACCCCAGCCGACCACTTGGAGATCCCAGAGCTCGAGGCCCCACGCAAAGCATAAAGAGATCCAGCTGGTCGACGGTGATCCCAGCAAAACGGCCCTTATCGGGGCCAACCTAGATCCTAAATAGGAAGACGCACTCGTTAGGTTCTTGAGGAGCAACGTGAGTGTGTTCGCATAGAAACCCGCTGACATGCCCGGTGTACCTCGGAACTTGATCGAGCACTCCTTAAATGTCGATGGCAAGGCCAAACCCATCAAGTAGAAGCTACGACAGTTCGCTCATGACAAAAAGGAGGCTATTAGGGTAGAAGTTACACGACTTTTAGCAGCCGAATTTATCAAAGAAGTGTATCATTCGGAGTGGTTAGCCAACCCGGTTCTTGTACGCAAAAAGAATAAGGAATGGAGAATGTGCGTTGATTACACTGATCTCAACAAACACTGCCCTAAAGACCCCTTCGGCTTACCTCGCATAGACGAGGTCATAGATTCAACTGTCGGTTGCAAGCTGCTTTCCTTTCTCGATTGCTACTCTGGTTATCACCAGATCGCTCTCAAAAAGGACGACCAGATCAAGACATCCTTCATCACGCTCTTCGGCGCCTACTGCTACATGACCATGTCGTTTGGGCTCAAGAACACTAGGGCTACCTACCAACACGCCATACAGGCCTGCCTCAAAGACAAGATAAAAGACGACCTTGTCAAGGCTTATGTTGACGATGTAGTTATTAAAACCAAGGAAGCATACACCCTTGTCGACAACCTAGAACGTACCTTTGCAGCCCTTAACACATGCCAATGGAAATTAAACCCAAAGAAATGCATCTTTGGTGTTCCATCTGGTATACTGCTCGGCAACGTCGTCAGTCATGACGGCATACGCCCTAACCCAGAGAAAGTAAAAGCTGTCTTGGACATGAAGCCGCCTAAAAAGGTAAAGGATGTTCAGAAGCTTACCGGATGCATGGCTGCCCTCAGTCATTTCATATCTAGATTAGGAGAAAAAGGACTACCATTTTTCCAGCTGCTCAAAGCATCCGAGAAGTTTGAGTGGTCGAAGGAAGCAGATGCTGCCTTTACACAGCTGAAACAATTCCTTACATCACCTCTGGTCCTCACTGCTCCCAGAGAAGACAAAACCCTCCTACTTTACATTGCGGCAACTAATCGAGTGGTCTCCACTGCAATGGTGGTCGAGCACGACGAGCCCGACCACATCTACAAGGTACATCGACCAATTTATTTCATCAGTGAGGTGCTCAGTGAATCCAAGACCAGGTACCCATAGATTTAGAAACCGATCTATGCCATACTAATTACATCTCAAAAGTTGAAACACTACTTCGACGGATATCGTGTGGTGGTCATGACCGAGTACCCTCTGGGAGACATCATTCGCAACAAGGATGCAAATGGGCGCATCATCAAATGGGCAATGGAGCTATGCCCTTTCTCCTTGGAATTTGCAAGCCATACTACAATCAAGTCTCAGGCACTTGTCGATTTCATCGTCGAGTGGATAGACTTAAGCACACCTGCCTCTCAGGGGCCCGCTGAGTATTGGAAGATGTACTTCGACGGCTCTCTCAATATCGACAGCGCAGGAGCAGGAGTCCTTTTCGTATCACCATCCAAGGAGCAGCTCCGATATGTCCTCAGGATTTATTTCCCGACGTCTAATAATGCTGCCGAGTACGAAGCATGCCTACACGGTCTGCGCATTGCGGTTGAGCTCGGTGTCAAGCGTCTCTATGTCTACGGAGACTCGGCTCTGGTCATCAACTAACTCAACAAGGACTGGGATACGACCAGCGAAAAGATAGACGCATATTGCAAAGCGATCAGAAAGCTGGAAGACAAGTTCTATGGCATCGAGTACACACATGTGGTTCAGGACAAAAATCAAGCAGCAGATGCGCTGTCAAAGTTAGGATCATCCCGAGCCAAAGTCCCACATGGCGTATTTGTTCAAGACCTGCTCACACCCTCCATCAAAGAAGATCTTGCGGTCGACAAGCCTCCAGACCAGCCATTGGTGGCTACGATTCTAGCGTCAAACACCACCAAACCACCTCCGACCACTAAGAAGCCCGACTAGAGAGTACCTTTCATCAAGTACCTGACAGATGGTAGCGGTTACACCGATCGGATAGAAAACGAACGCCTAATGTGTCGCAGTAAGCAGTATCTGCTCGTCGATGGCAAATTGTGGCGCAAGAACGCGAAGGGGGAAATCTTAATGAAGTGTATAACCCAGGAGGATGATGAACATCTCCTAGACAAAATCCACTCTGGCTCCTGCAGCAACCACGTGGCCTCGAGAACGCTGGTCGACAAGGCTTTCCGAGCAGGGTTCTATTGGCCGTCAGCCGTAGCCGATGCAGAGAAGCTAGTCCGTCATTATGAAGGTTCTTAGTTTTTGGCCAAGAGAATCCACGTACCTACACACGAGATTCAGACTATACCAGCCTCTTAGCCCTTCGCATGCTGGGGACTGGATATGATCGGGCCTTTCAAACTGGCCCCTGGAAAATTTACATGCGTCTTTGTGCTGATCGACAAATTCTCCAAGTGGATAGAGTACATGCCCCTGGTCATGGCATCTTTAGAAAAGGCTGTCGTGTTCCTTGACCAGATCATCCACTGCTTCGGCATACCCAACAGCATCATCACTGATCTGGGTACTCAGTTCACCGGGAACGCTTTTTGAGACTTCTATGATGAAAGGAGCATAGTAGTAAAATACGTCTCGGTGGCACACCCTAGAGCTAATGGACAGGTCGAGCGGGCAAACGGTATGATCCTGGATGCACTTAAGAAGAGGATGTACAGAGAGAATGACAAAGCTCCTAGAAGATGGCTCAAAGAGTTACCAGCCGTGGTCTGGGGTCTCAGAACCCAGCCCAGTCGCAATACCGGCGTATCACCATACTTTATGGTTTATGGTGCTGAGGCAGTGCTCCCAGCAGATATAGCCTTCAGATCAGCATGAGTAGAGAACTTTGACGAAGACAAGGCCAATGAAGTGCGGGAGCTAGAAGTGAATAGTACAGAAGAGAAGCGGCTCGATTCTTGCGTACGTACAGCCAAATACCTAGCTGTTTTACGTAGGTACTACAACAAGAACGTCAAGGAGCGGTTCTTCGTGGTCGGGGACCTGGTCCTGAAGTGGAAGACGAATCAAGCTGGTGTCCACAAACTCGCAACCCCATGGGAAGGACCCTTCATGATCAAGGAGGTTACACGCCCTACATCTTATAGGTTAGCTCGCCTAGACGGCACAGACGTACCCAATTCCTAGCACATCGACAAGCTTAGGCATTTCTATGCTTAGCTACTAAGATATGTACCCCTCTTGTACTTTTGATTTATTTCAATAAAGCTATTATGATTTCTCCGACCACTCTAATGTGTCACTTTGAAGTCTATTGTTATTCTAACTCTACCAGTTAAAACCGACCACCATTCCTTCTTGGGTTCTCAGAGCAGACCCTGTCTCTGGTTCCTCCCAACACGTGCACGAGATCCGCTCTCTACGCTATGGGTGATCGACAGGTGCTCTCTGGTTTGACTTGTGTGTTTCTATGTGTGCACAAGCTACGCACCTCACACTCCGACCGCAAGACAAACCAGGGCCATACAAATCTTTCAGGATGACGTGTCGACTAAACTGGTACAACTAAATAGAACGCCAACATGTTCTAACTTAGTTACATCAACACGATATTCGAGCTTAAACACGTTTTCTACAAAACAAACAAGCTCATGTTGATATACAGTTACGTTATTACAAGCTTGCCTGAAAAGGTCCAAGTTTACAATAACCCAACTACATCTTCTTCTATAGCTATAGCCTACACTAATGGCTGGTCGGGGCACGTGGCACCTGCTGCTTGCTGGGCCTGACATCATGCTCGGGTCTCGGGGACTCTGGCATTGATCGAGCTGAAGAAGATGGCCCCGCCGATGCTTGGCTGGTCAAGACCGTAGGCTTCACCGGTTGGCTTGAAGATGACGGTGCTCCCAGCTAACTTGTTCACGGCATTCCTTGTATGGGTGGTATCGCACCTCCACACAGGTTAATATCGCCAATTATTTTCACCGACAAGTCCAGCTGGGTCATCCGTAGCTCCTCGGCCTTGTCTGGATCTACCTCCTTTGGGTATCTAGCCTCCAGGCGCTTGAGATCGATCAGGGGGTAGTGAGCACGTACCATGCTTAGCACATGTGAGCCTGCGTACTCTCCTGCCTCCTTCACGAACCCCTGGAACCATCCCCATGCCCTTTGGCAACTCTCGATCAATCCTAGCTGTGGTGTCCTTGGCACATCTTCTGCTAGCGCCGAATCAATGAGGTTAAGGACCTGCAAAATGCCCTTTGCCACCTCCTGGCATCGGCTTTTCCAAGTGTCACGGTCCTTGGTGATCTCTTGGCATTGCGCCTTCCAGCCGTCATGGTCTTTCATCATGGCCTCCAGATGCTTCTTTGCATTGATTTTTATAACTGCAAACCGCACACGTTGTTAAAATGTTAGACCACACCAAACTACGGTAGGCAACAAAAATGAGCAAAGACGGTTGGACAACTTACCTTTTAGCTCCTCTGTCATCTTGGTCGTGTGGTCCCGGAGCTGTGACTGGTCTTGCGATAGTTTTCTGTTGTCCTCGTTCAGGCAATCACACTCCTCGACTGCACGACTGTTCTCCTCTCGGAGACGGGTCACTTTAGCTTCTAAGCCTGCACTACAGTTGTTACTACCAACAACGCAATAGCACTTGTCAGTAGTCAGTATGATAAAATGGCTACTTACTTGTTCTTTCCCGCTCTTTCTTACTAAGCTGGATGACCAGTTTCTGGTTCTAGGAATCTTGCACCTTCTTTTCATGATCGGCGGCTTCAAGTCGCTGGCGTAAGCGGTCCACCTCCGCCGTCAGCTCCCTATTGTTTGCAACGATCCCCTCGATCTGGTCGAAGCATTTTTTGCGGTACCTTGCGGTCTTCATTAAGTCCTGTGTGCAGATAGCCAAGTAAGACAACTATGACTAGACAGCAAGACCAACGGGTGAAGCGAAGCTTACCTGCACTTCCGTAACAAGCCGCTTCGCCGCCCGTTCAACTTTCTTGGTTTCTTCGACCTCCGGAACTTCCTCATGGATAACCCATTGGTCGTTCCGACAACGCAACACATAAACATGTTGTCGCTTGTCTTGCGGATGGCCTAGGACCTCCTCCACCTCGTCCTCTTTGGGCTCTTCTTCAGGTCCTGATGCTGGCCCGACGTCAGCAGCATTTGTGATCACCACAGCCTTCCCATGATATGCAGCGTCGGTAAATGTGGTATGTGCTCTCACCTCCAACCGCTGCTCCTTGGTCTGCTCTATTACCCTCGATGCTGAGGTGTTGCCTTCAGCAGGTTTAGTGCTCGGAGCACTCGTGCCCGGCTTGGCCGGTCCCTCAACCACCTGCTTGGGGACTGCTATCTGACTGCTCGCTTGCTGAGGCCCCGACGGATCTTGTTCTTGGGGATTTGATGTTTTCCCCACTCTGTGCTCGGGGACTGCCCCAACCACTTTCCGACCATTGCTCGGGGACCGCTCTCCTCGGCTACATGTGATTTGTACTCACATATAGTTGAGAGGCATTTATTTTTTTCTCATTTAGACCTTGCTACAAGGCTGATACCTCGCCTTCCAGCAAGCTCGGGGACTACATCGGTACGATGCACCTACCGGTGCAGCTCGTATTGCTTGTACGACGATTGGATTCTCAACTTAACTGGGAATTCTTTTTAGACCCTAGCACCACGTGCCTACGCCACCTACTACCAAGCTCGAGGACTAAGTGGGCACACTTCACCTTGCGGTGAATGTGTTTATTTTATCGACCCCTATGCTCTGACTGTTGTCCATAACTACTGTTGTACAAGGGTCACTTATATTTCTTTTTAGAAATACAAGTGGGCACACTTGATTAGGAAAGAAATCTTTTTTTTTTCTTTAGAGCACCATGCATTCTTCGGACAATCAGAATCTTTGGCTATAATCGTGGTCTACTGCTCTCTGTGCTGACCAGAATACTGGTATATTTGTTTGGTCAATGTTTCAACCAGTTGGAGATGATATGAAGACAGACTACATTAGCCGAAGAAGATCGAACGGCGTGTCGCAACATAATACATGATGCTCGGGGACTAGCTGTGGGGGTATTAACCCCTATACCCTTATGGCTAGGTTTGGGCTGGCCCGGACCAGGGGGTCTGGTCCACTAGAAGACGACGCGCGGCCCAGCCGATCTGCTCGGAGTCCCGCGCAAGGAATCAAGGCAGACTTGGAGATCAAGCAAGATCCTGGTCGGTTAGAATAGGAATCCTTATGCGGCCACCTATGGCAATTGTAACTGGTTAGGATTAGTTTCTAAATCTGTAACCCTGCCCCCAGACTATATAAGGCGGGCAGGGGACCCCTCTCGAAAATTATCTCATTGACATACAACAATACAATCAGACACATGACGTAGGTATTACGCCTTCACAGCGGCCGAACCTGGATAAAACCTCGTGTCTGTCTTGCGTCACCATCTCGTTCGTAGCTTGCGCACCTGTCTACCGATAATCTACTACCTTGGGCATACCCCTAGGTAGACTGCCGACCAATAAAAGAAGTTGAAGACAACTACAACCTTGATCATCTCAACCACAAAGACAAGTTCATCATCATGAAGATAGTTGAAAAGAATAATGAACTTGAAGAAGAGAATGAGAAGCAAGAGCAATCACTTCAACGACAAGAAATATTTCTCATCTCCAAGTTAGAAGAACTAAAGGCTCTAAATAAAAGGTATGAAAAATTATCAATTGAGCATGCTTTAGTTACTAACTTCTCTTCTAGTGTTTCACAACTAGAGAAGGAAAACTTTAAGCTCAAGGCAAGGCTAGATGAACTATCAAGCAAGTATAATAAGCTACAAGCAAACTATGTTCATCTAAAATGCTCTCATGAGAAAGTAGTAGAATCAAGCATCATGCTTGAGGTTGCTCATGTGATTGTGATCACATCGGTAAAATTTTCTCAACTTCTCACACATTCACTCACTAGTACACCATCTCAATTAAATATTTCTTGTACTAATGAGTGTGCTCCTCAAGTAAGCTAATCTTCGATTGAGCTAAATCTCATAGAAAACATAGAGCTCAAAGAAGAGGTGGAAAATTAAAGAAAGATATGATTCGGTTGAAGGGTAAGGAGAAAGCACAACCTTCTCAAGATAACCATGATAACATGGTGAAGAAGCTTGAGAAGGGTTCAAACCTTGCTTCCTCCAAAGCCCAACAAAAGAATCACATTTCAAGCAAGGCCAACACAACCAAGAGCAAGAAACATGGAAAAAGATCATGCTATGGTTGTGGATTATATAGACATGGGTGGGCTATGTGTCCACATAAGAGTTAGGCCGACAAGTGTGAAGCGGACGAACAAAAGGCCTCAAACAAGTTGGCCAACCAAAAGAAAAGTGATGGACAAAGCGACTGTCTCATGAGCAAGAAACAGAGGCATCCTACCAAGAAATGCCCAATGTACAAAGAGGCAAGAAAGGAAGCCCAAGTTACAACAAGATGCTATGGATGCAATGAGATGGGACACAAGGTTGATAGATGTCCATATAAGCAAAACAAGCATAGAGCAAACAAAGGCCGCATATGCTATGCTTGTAGAAGAAAGAGGCATCTAAGCTATGAATGCCCAAATGGTAACACTCTTAAGCAGAACACATTTGTTTATAATGATATGCTTAGGAAGACTACAAACGGAGTTAGCACTGGCAAGGTGATGTGTTCACCACAAACTAGTACTAAAGCCATTTGGGTATCTAAGCACTTATTGACTAACCCAAAAGGACTCAACAAGAGTTGGATACCAAAGTATGCTTAGGTTAATGATGTAGGTGCTTGGCGATGAGATGAAGGCTTTAGGGTGGTTGAGCAAGTAAATTGAAAATATTCACTCAATCTATCAACCAATTCTCATTATAATCTCCTATTTGGTTGACCCGAAGATAATTTAATAAATATATCATCTACTTCATCCTCACCATTGGTAACAAATACCTAAACCTTATAGGATAGCCACTTTGTATAGTTTGTATTCAATGGCTCACAAATAAGTCTATTTATGAAATATTAAAAGTGGCTAATTAGATTCAATTGAAAAGTATTTTAGTTTGTCATATGGCGCTTTTAATAGCTCTCTAGTAGAGCAATTTATTTGTTGAGATGCAGTTATACAATAAATGCTAGAGCTAAATGAAGAATCACAAGCAGCGGATTAATTGTCTTTGTCCTGCACCTACCAGACGTGTCCGGTATGGCCAGGGATAGAAAGAGAAGTGCTTTTGTTCTGAACATGCCGGACGTGTCCGGTATTGTAGGAACCAGAACACTAATTGGATTGCAACTGAGTCTTTGATCCATATATTTTCATATATCCTTAATTCACTCAGAAGCTTGTGATTAACCAAATCTAAGTGGATTGTGAGCATCTCTTGAACTCAATTTTAAAATATGGCATTATTACTTCGTGTTGGTCAAAATAGAAAATTGACTCCCAAATTCTTAATAGAATAAAGTGCTAGTTGAATGTCATTCAAATTACTTAAAGAACTTATTTAGGGGGAGCTCAGTTTCTATTTTGCACCTTTGTGGACTAACAAATTTATCTAGCATTCCTTGTAGTCTTTGGAAGAGAAATTAATTTTGTATCTAGCATGATTATTTGGCAATTAAGGTCAACATAAAGATTATCACGCTATGTATCTTCTTAGTGGAATTCTTGTGGGCTCAAGGCGAAGGTATGTTTTTACATTCATGCATTGTAAGTGCATCTAAGGCCCTTTATATGCTAGAGTGTGCATTTGTGTAACATAGGAGAGATGTTTTTCAAAACCCATAACTAGCATGTGTAGGTGGTGCGAATTTGAAAAACTATTTGAATTTTGGTCTTTGTGACCTAGCATTGTCATGTGATGATTATAGCTCTCCTTGATTGTTTGATTGGCTAATCACACATGACATGGCCTTCTTAAGTCCACATTCTACTATGTCTCACTATATCTCTCTCAAGTAAGCAAAATCATGTTTATGCTAAATATTTGAAAAAGAGAAGTGCTACTCTTGGCATTTGGATAAGAAAAGTGGTCACATATAGATTGGATCAAGGACATATGTTGTTTTGGATTAATAAATGACAGTGAAGGGGATTGAAATCAAGTGAATGAAATTTGGAACAAGTTGGATTGGTCCCGCAAATACCGGACGTGACTGGTATCCGCGGGAGAGCTAGGTCAAATACCCTTTCGGCCCAGGTCTAAGGACCATTCTTTCTTTCCCATCCACTTCGCCCAGCTGCACCACCGCTCGCCCTCCTCTCTCCCTCGCGCCTGTGCTCGCCATCTTCATGCCCTTGCCACTGCATTGCCTCTGCATCGCGCTCTTCTCCTCCCTGCCACGTGCCTCGCCAGCCTCCGTAGTAGCAAGCAGAGCACCCAGCAGCAGCCACCACTTTACGCCATTACCAGTCAAAGCAAGAAAGAGAGAAGAAGGAGAAGGCAAGGATGGGATAAGGATTGAAGGTCTCCCACATCAAGATTCCGAGGACAACTCCGTGGATTTGAGATCGATTTCGACGATCTCCACCCTAGGTATTTCAAATCCTGAAACCCGTCCAATCTATTGGATAGTGCATCTTTTTCAAATCCTTTTGGTAGAAGCAAAGTATTGTTGCTGAGGAAGCTGCCCATAATTTTTGGAATAGATTGATTGAGATCGATGTCAAGGCCCCTGCTTGGGCTGCTATGCACGCGCATACCGGACATGTCTGGTATGAGCCAGCAGTGCAGGTTCAGCTACAGCCTCGACTCAATACTCATTGATAATTGTCTCTATATGTATGATTGTTTGTCTAAATTAATTTTGCAAACCTTGACCATGGATGGGATAGGTGATTATGAGATTTTGGATAAATAATTGTGTGTATATATATATAGACGATGATATAAGAAATATTGTTTGGGCATGTATCTAAGATTCTTTGCAAATCATTTTGGATACAGAGCAGCAGCCATGAGTGGAAGATAAGAGCCCAGATTCAAGCATAGGCATGATCCAGCATTAGAGAAATACAAGAAGGCAAGGCAGGACTTGCATCCTAGATTCAGTTAGCAGGAGTAGGGCAATAGCAGGAGACCCTCTAGAGCCACTAGGGGCGCTCCATAGTACAGAGAGAGTGGTGATGGTGATAGCAGCCCCTCTTCTGATGATGAAACTAAGGATTACAGAGTTGAGCACAGGAAGAGGAAGAGCACTGACAGAGATTCAAACATAGAGTCAGATGGTGGTGATAGCTTTGAGGAGATAGAGGAGGAGCAGACACCTCTAGTGCACCACCTAGGTCAGGGCATGCACTATGGCCTTCTTGAAGTACATGCTCCAGTTTTACCCAATTATGTTGTCCATGTCGACTACAAAGGAAAGGGTATGACTGAGAGAGCAAGAGATCAGAGGATTGATCCTAGAGGTTTGCCTAGGATTCAGTATGATCATCGCTTTCACACTATGTTCCATCTAGATTATTACACTAGTGTGATACTTGCTAGGAATCCTGTGGTAGCCAAGTCTCAGTGGATAGATTGGAAATATGTTAGAGAGCTACGGAAGTCCTCTATTGACTATGCTATTGCCACTTGTCACCGCACAGGTGTATACACGCTCATGGAGTTTGTGCATGATTGGAACTCTAAAGTCATTGCACAGTTCTATGCCACTTTGTTTGTGGAAGAGGAGCCGAGACGTATGCATTGGATGCTTGAGGGCCAGTGGTATAGTGTAGACTATGACGCCTTTGTAGCTTTTCTTGGCTTCTCAGAGGAGGACCTTCAGAGAGACAGGATCCACACAAAGCATGTGTTACCTCTTGAGCAGCTTGCCTACATGTACCCACCAGGAGGTGAGAGAGGAGCAGTTGGGAAGGTAGTTGGTCTTCACCCTACCTACAGGTACCTGGACAGGATATTTAGGAAGACCATTGATTGCAAGGGAGGAGACAAAGGGAACATTGCTAATTATTCCAGAAACTTGCTCCACAGAATGTCACCAGGTGCACAGCCATTTAGTGTGTTTGATTTTATTTGGTCAGAGATCAGGAGTGTGGGTGAGAGGCCCCTCAAGGGCTGTGGATTTGCACCCTACATCATGTATATGATTGAGAAGGTCATAGGACACACATTTGAGTATGACAAGAAGCATAAAGTCCTAAAGATGGTGGACGACTTGATAGAGGTTGGAGTAGCCCCTCCTGGTCCAGGGGGAGCAGCAGAAGCAGATGCACCTGAGAGTGGTGCAACAGCAGCAGGAGCTTCACCTCCACCATATGCTCCTTCACATTCTTCTTCATGTCGCCGTAGTCCTCCTTCTCCTATTCGTAAGATGTTCAATGCTATATTTGGGATGTGCAGAGACATCCAGACCAAGCAGCAGAGAGAAAGAGGGAGGCTTGGAGGAAGGACACTCGGAATCTGAAGCAGATTGCTACTAGACTTGAGTTTGATCCTCCTAGGTCTCCACTATCAGATGAGACAGCCAGTGAGCCTGAGACTGAGGAGCAACAATAGGCCAGGTACGATAGAGAGTTTGCTGAGTTTCTTCAGTGATAGGAGCAGCAACAGCAGCAGGCACCAGAGCGCCCTGACACTTTGCCACTACAGGCTCATATGCCTACTCACTCTCAGCCACGTCCTAGAGCTATAGACGAGTATGCTTCAGACTGATGGGGTGACCTCACAGGTGGCTTTAGCTACTATGGGTCTAGTGGCTATGACCCATCTAGTGAGGGTGGTTCTCGCCCACCTAGTGCTCCACGCTCAGATGATGAGGATGATGGTAGAGATGATGATGATGAGGAGTGGTCATAGCTTTCAGAGATAGCTTGCAGCCCCTTTGTGCTTAGTATATCATTGTTGGACCTTTGTGGTGATGGATGACAAAGGGAGAGAGAGACTGATTAAAGCTTCAGATCGTTTGTTTCATTTGCTTATCTTTGTACCTAGAGATATGTATTGTAGCTGTAGTTTTTGAGCTTCATTGATATATCTTGAGTTTGAGATAGATTGTATCATGTGAGAGATGAGACTTATACTTATGCTTTATGGATGTATCATTTGAGACTCATGTGACAATATAATCTATCTTAGTGATTTGTGGACTTGAGAAAATATGTAATGAGTGCTATGTGTGACATACATGTGTTGTATTTATTTTATAAGGACCATGCATGCTAGAATGAAAATGTTTGGTGTGATGCTTTCTATTTATTCTTATGTGATATATCATGTCATATGCATCACGATTTTTACTTTGTCACACACACTTGCACCCCACGGATGCAATGATTTAGGGGGAGTCTCCTATATGTTTTAGTATATGCAATTGACATTTGAGGTCATTTTATGAATTCTAAACATAAGCACATGTTAAGGGGGAGCCTCTCATAAATCATTGAACCCAAAAGCTTAAATATTTATATCCTTTTGTAAGCTTTAATCAAGTTGTCATCAATCACCAAAAGCGGAAGATTGAAAGTGCATCTAGCCCTTTAGTGGGTTTTGGATGATTGAATGACAACGTGATTAAAGGTCTAACCCATTTGCTAAGTGTGGATAGATAATAGGTTATCTCACATGTACTTAATGAAAGCCAAAATGATGTGTTGTTGTATAAACAATCTAGTTCAAGCACAAGACAACAATACAAATGTAATTCATGCAAAGGCTTATTTATTGTGGGATTTTCATGTACTATGTGAAAGCAAGCACAGTAAGAATTAATTAATGAGATATGAGGGATTGCATATGGAATGGTCTCATATTTGAAGCTTGCCAAATTAAAATAAAAAAGATAACAATACAAATAAATGGATGATTCAACACAAGATGTGACTTGATGGCTTGAGATAGTGAAGATGGCAAGGAAAGGCTTCGAGGTACTAAACAAGGGTGAAGGGCAAGCGACGGCTTGGCGGCCGAAGAACCTAGCTAGGGTGAAGAAGGAAGTACTTGCATTTAGTTGAGGTACTAATCAAGCTATGATGGTCATATTGATGTGGAGAATGAAATCTATATTGGACAAAGTGATGGAAGTGACTTGATACATTTGGAATTATCTATATTTGATTAATAGAATCAAGTCAAGTGCTCAAGATGGCTATGCTCAAGTGAAAAGATCAATATCAATGTGTTAGCACCCTCACTTGATGAAGATTGAAAGAGACGACATCAATTCAAAAGAGATCAACTCAAGCGGTATAAATTCGTTTTTCCTTTGATCTTGAGTTTAATAGGTATGTCATACTATTAAGAGAGATGCATCATGTTGATAGATAATCATTCATAAGTGCTCATGCCAACCCATGTGAGTTTTGAGTGTTTGAGAGACAAAAGAGCTAATTTGTTTTTCGTTGGTCTGGCAGACGTGTCCGGTATTTGCCCAGCCACGAAAAAATTCTTGATGTTCTCGGGTTGGTGAGTCGGGAGTTCCGACAATCGGGAGTTCCAGCAATCGTCGGGAGTTCTGACGTCTCACGCTTAACTGACTTGGAGAAGTTCACTATCCTGGTCATACCGGACGTGTCCGGTATGGACGGCCAGAGCCCAACGGCTAGTTTTCAAGTGAGCTGAGGGTCGAGAGTTCCGACGTGAGTCGGGAGTTCCGACGGTCGGGAGTTTCGGCATGCGTCGAGAGTTCTGACACCTCGCATAATTTAACTCAGTGAGAGCCCAACGGCTTGTTTTCAAATGAGCTGAGGGGCGGGAGTTCCGACATTCGTCGGGAGTTCCGACGCCTCACAACGACACTAACAAAGTTACCGTTGATGCAGTGTAAGTCATACCGGACGATAGCTAGAAAACGACTAGTTTTTCAAAGGGGCTATAAATACCCCCAAGCCTCCACCTTTGGAGGCTGCTGATTCTGCTGGTTGCAATACACGTTTTTGAGCCTTGCCAACACTCCCAAACCCTCTCTTAGTGAGTGTGTGATCCAAATTGCCAAATCCATTAGTGGGTTGAGAGAAATTCAAAAAGAGAGCAATCCAACCACTTGAGCACTTGTGCATATTGTCAATCTCGTGATTTGCATTTGTTACTCTTGGACTCTTCGGTCCTAGACGGCTAGGCATCGTCGGAGAGCACCCGAGAGATTGTGGTGTGCCTTGAAAAGTTTGTAACGATTGATTCCGCCGCCTCGGAATCAACTAGTGGAAGGAGAAAAAGGAGTTGGAAAAGACTCCGGCTAGAGTAACCTTCGTGGTACCCTCTAGGGCTGACCTTCGCTGGGTCGCCCGCAGCCCCCTCAACGGAGAGTAGGACTCGAACGAGTCCGAACTTCGATAAAACAAATATCGTGTCTCAATTCGCATTTCATTTGATATTTATGTTGCTCTAGCTCTTGTGTTGATTATCTGTGTATCCTATCATCTCTAGTAGGTACCTGCAGTTTGGTGTGAAGATAGAAATCGAAAGGAGCAAGTTTGGTGTGTTGATTATCTGTGTATCCTATCATCTCTAGTATCCTATCATCTTGTGTTGATTACCTGCAGTCTTGGTAGTACATTTTAGAGAGGCAGATATCAGACTAAGATTGTTAGGCAAACAGACAGGTTCAGCCAATCATGAAGTTGAGAGTGCTGCTCCATTACCCATTGATCACTGAATTATTGCAACTTTTTATTATGAAAAAACCTTTTGAATTTACATTGTGGGTGCCTCTGATTTGCAATTTAATCGTGCAAGTGAACAACATCGTTCTTCAAGTTTCAGGCAGGTTTCACCAATTTTGCTGGGTCGGGGGAAAATACCATTTAGTTTAGCCAGTTCTTGACTTCTTGATCAGTATCAGAAATTTACAAACTCTAATTGCTAATTTACAGAACTACCAGCATGCAAGCCCCTATTAGGAGTGGCTACCTGGCCAAGGACCTGGAACCAGTTTTAGTTTTGAAATCCTTGTCAACAAACATACTTATTTTTCAAATAATTGTTATTTGCAGGAACAAGTACCACATGCGCACGACATGAAACACTATTAACTTCATCAATTTCACAGAATATTATTTCCTTTTTCACTAGCTCTAGACCCACTGTATTTGAAAATAGATACCTGATACACATGAGAGCTCACAGCACCAAATTGTATTCATTTCCTATTTGAAACAACAAAATTATAGTAGTCCTCCCCATATAGTCTCCTGAAAGATTAGAAGAAATTGGTCATTAAGATGAACTGACAAGGAAGGATATGTGGAGAGTACATGTTGCAGAATAAGTGATGTATAGTTAAGAAAATAAGATCTGCTGAATTTTCATACGGACATGTGGACAGCAACGGCAGGCTTTTCAATGTGGATTTCAAAAATCAACAGACCAAGGTGATATGAATCCAATATTTTCAAAGAGTGTGGGTGGATTGGGGGGAGGGGGTTGGAGTTTTTTTTTTTTTTGAAACAAAGGCAGGAGCTCTGCCGCTCAATTAAGCCGAAAGAATATTATGTACAAGAAGGTTAGCCGAACGAGATGCCAGAAAGGTACCCAAGGGGCTAACCACCCCACGCGACGCAGCTGAGCACAAACACGACACACTGCCATGGATCATCATTGCCGAGCATGGAAGCCAAGCTGCCAGCAGCTCCAACTTCCCAGGGCAGGCCACCCAGTAGTCAACCCCCCCCCCCCCCCCCCGACGGGTCTGAAGCTAACGGCCGCCACCGGTCATCGTTGCCAAGCTCAAACACCGAAGAGCAGCTCGACTTCCAAACGCAAACCATCGCCCCGCATCAAAACCACGACAATAATCCAAATGCGACGCCTTCAGGAAGGGAGTGACGCCAATGGCGTCACCGTCGCACGTCCAAAGTGGACTGGGTTTTCACCCTTGGAAGACATGCTAGTGGGGAAATACGACGCCCCCAATAGGGAAGCGACGCCCAACGGCGTCGCCGTCGCCAAGGCTTTCGCCCAAGAACCCTCTAGCACAATCGCCGGGTCGCGAAGCCGGACCCGTGCCAGCCTTCACTGGCATGGCCGTTGTCCCGGCGCCCCACGGAAGCCCCTTAAGAGGGGCATCGACGCGCCGGCTGCACGTAGTAGCCGCACAACTGCGTCGGCCGCCACCCCCTCCGACCGGGCCAGGCAGAGCCGGACCTGACTCTGCCGCTCGCGTCACACCGCCGCACGCCGAGGCCGCATTTGACCAACGTCGTTGACTCTGGCACTTGCCGATGTCACTGTCGTCATCACCGCCTGTGTGCCCCACCATGTCGGGCTCCGCCCCATGCCCTGGGGCCGCCGAATCCGGACGCCAGGCCCCGAATCCAGCGCCCCCTGCCGACGCCGACGCCTCTGTCTTGACCATAGCTGCAGACACCGTCATGGGCCGGCCCGTCGCCTTGGCCACCAGACCGGCCGCCGCGGGCAGGCTGGATGGCAGAGATCGCTGCCCCGGGCACAGCCAGCCCCTGAGCCGCAGTAGCCAAGGCCATGAGGGGAGGGGCGGCAGAGAAGAAAGCACCGCCCCCCAGCGCATGCATGGGCCCCGACCACCGTCGCCGCCGCCGCAACCGCCGCCAGCCGCTAAGACAGATCCGGCCGCCTGGGGTCCGGATCTAGCCCCCCGGGCATCGGATCTGGGCGACTGGGCCCCGGACCGGCGGCCACAGCCAGCGCCGCCGCCGCCATCAAGAGAGAAGGGGAACGCGCGGAGAAGAAGACGACCTCGCCAGCGTCCCCTGCGCCTGCACGGACACTAGCTGGCGCTGCAGCAGCCGCGGCAGCCACCTCGTCAACCTCCACGCCGGTCGCGCGGGGCCGGACCGCCGACCTGCTGCAGGTGCACCGCCAACACGAGGAGGGAGAGCCCCGCCGCCACCATCACGGCCGCCCGGGCGGCCATGCCGGCAGCCAGCTCCGGCGGCGGCGTGGCGGGCGAGGAGGAGAGGGGTGAGAGGGAGGCGGCGCGGCAGGGGCCGCCCGAGTCGCCCCGCGTGGGGGAGCGACGCGGGCGTCAGTGGGGTTTCTCTTGGAGTATCAGAAACATGACATGGACGGATAGCTAGCATCCTGGACCTATCGTGAAAGTAAGGTGATATGGTATTTAGCATAGCACAAATTTTAGTAACACAGGTTGAAACAACAATCAGTGGATAACATTGTCCATGAGTAAATTAGTAACATGTTGCAAACCTCCAAGTAGCATCGATGGACATATAATGCAAAAACATACAGCTTAGTGAACATGTCATGTGCAAAAGAAAACAATTAAAGTTGTCTGAACTTACGCTAAATCTTCTGATGTATCACACTTTATAACACCTTTCCCCTCAGGCAGTTCAAGGCAAGAATAGTGCATTATCATTTCTTTCAAGGCATGTTTCGTGCTCTTCACATCGTTGTCCCACAATATGCTCTGCCACATAGTTACAATGCAATAATATGATGTCAGTGCCAATTGCCTAATGCAAGCTGTGCTACTTGGGCTGCAGTTGCAGCTGCCGCTGCATACATTCCAACTGTTGCTGCTACTACCCAGCAGCTTAAATGTGTGCAGTTGCAGTTGCAGCTGCAGCCCAAGTAGTAGTACAACCCATCAGGCTGAAACAGGGAAAAAAAGAGAAAAAAAAGGCGTACCCAATGCAGAGAGCTCCCGCTCTGTGCGGGGTCTGGGGAAGGGTGTCAGTGGCAAGCCTTACCCTCGCCTGTGCAATGCGAGGAGACCGCGACTCGAACCCGGAACCTTCTAGGTCAAAGGCGGTAAGACTCTACCGCTTGCACCAGGCCCGCCCTTCAAAAAACTGAAAATAACTCCTAATTTTTTATAGACACTCTAGAAGTTTCAGTATGTTTTTGTACCCATGCAAAATGAATAGGATATCCTCTAACAAACACGACAGTAAAATTAAATACCTTTCTTACATACTCTCTCTTGACATCCTCCCAAGGTGTTTTTCCTTTGGCACAAAAGATAGAGGCATTCCACATGGCACCTCTAGCAACCATAATAGAAGCAACACCTAACAGTAGAACAAATATATCAACTACATTGAAAATAACAAGAAACGAAGGTCCATCTACCAATACACATTAGACAACATGTACCAAGGATGAAAGTATCTCAGGGTCACTTATTCAGAAACCATTTTATATGCATTCATCATGAAAAATGAAGCGATAGCTACTTCAGCAGTTTAATGGCATACAGCGTTCAGGAATCGATTGAAGTTTTGTGGCAGTCCGAATAGATGCATATTAAAAAAATGAAGTTTCAAGATTGCTAACTGATAGAGGTGAAGACCCAAATTAAACAGAGCAAACTAACAAATGACAGGGCAAATAGAAACAAAAACCTGTAGCATCTTTAATTCTCTTAAAATCCTCATACCCAAAGACATCTCCATTAGCTATAACAGGAATTGACAGCGCTGACACAACATCGGCTATCTCATCCCACTTGGCAGGATCTCTTGGTCTATCTTTAATCTTTCTGCGGTTTCAAAGAGGAGCACCATAAGCAAAACCAATTATAAAAGGGCATACTCAAGAAAAGCGGTGGACATCATTGAAAAATGCAGATAGCTAATTGCATGCTTCCAAAGCTAGAGTAAGAATAGTTTCAATTATCTACCAGACCAATTCTATGCGTCATTACCTTCCATGGACAGCAAGAGCAGGAACACCAGTTTTCTCAATCCGGCGTGCCAACTCCACAGTGTCTTTAGGTGTGTTCAGAAGACGGATTTTACAAGTCACTGTTGTGTCCAAGTTCCTCTGCAATCTTGTCAAAATCTATATGTATACTATGCAGAGCCTGAGTAAGAGGAGTGGATATATGGGGTATAGAAAAGGCAAAAGGAATCAATTAAGAAATGCACATCATGTATAAGCTCAGGCTTGGAGAGTAAGGCAGCACCCATCCCTCCACTAAGCGAAAAAGACTTTGGACAGCCCATGTTGATATCTATAGCAGAAACATCCTGGCGCCTGTGAGGACGAAATACTATGGTTAAAGAAATATGCAAAGCAAAACTATGTAGTCCAATGCTATCGATTGGCACAAACACAGAATTTATGTTAGCAACTTCAGGACTTGTATAATAAAAGGTTTCAGAAATAGAGCTTACACAAGCTGAGCAGCTTTAAGTGCCCTCACAGCATTTGATGTGCCCATTTGGAATACAACCCTACCCCTTTCTTCTGGGCATGTACGGAAAACTACACTGTCAGTCCCTTTCTCCACAAAATCAGTAGTCCCAAGAGATTCTGGTAAACAATGTGCAACATGATTAGGATGTGTCAAATCATACAGCCCCAGAGCAATGCAATAAATCTGAACAACAGATGGAACAAATAAGACAGATACTGGAAGTGCTATATAGGCACCCAAGCTTCACATTTAAAATAGCTTTCTCTTCACTTCATGAAGCAATCATAAAGTTATTCTAGCATTCATCCAATCTTTCCCCAATCCCAACTACAAGAATTTTATCATCCAATAGTCCTTTAAGATGAATATACCCAATTATCGACTTCAGATGCAACATTATTGGGGTAAAGTTATTTGCAGTCCTATGATAATCAACATATTAGATCTTAAAAGCAGTTGATGAGTAGACTAAAATGCTAATGCAGTGGAAATAGTTGTAGGACCAATAGACCACATCAGATGCCAAATATCAATTGAACTATAATGCCATTTGTAACACGCTCACACTTCAACAATTTGTGATCAATAATTTCTTCTCCATAAGTAATATCAGCACCATATTCAGCAGCCAGTAGCCTAAATGGTAAGGTGCCCTGCAAAAATAATTAGCAAGATAAGGCAGATGCTACATTTGATAGTAAGTTTGCAAAGGAAAATTTCAGACACAGACTAGAACTAGATCAACCGAAAACTTCATGGGTCATGGCCATGGGATGAACAACATGACACAAGCTAAAGGGGGTGATGATTCTCTTGAGCTGTTAATCAAAACCTTTTGACCTTGTGACCGGTAACTAAAATTTATTGGTAAAGGGCAATGGTGCGTGTTCATTTACTAAATGATATTGTCTATTCATAAAATTCAACAGAATACAGAAGAACCTGAAGTCCAAAATAGCTAACCCCCTAAGGTCTAGAGTATATTTGATCAACTTAGTACTTGTTTCCACCAATGATTCATAATTGCATTCCTTCACTGGAAGCAGGAAAAGCAAAAGCTCGAGTCACAATCTAGTCGCATGCTTGCTACGTTCATCTATCGGACAAAGTCACGACCTAGTCTCATACTTGTTCCACTTCTGAGTTCAGACATAAAACGAAATGCGTAGAGCTTCCAGTTCTAGAATCTAGATCGAGAGGAATGAACTTAGGCTCATATAAGAAAGCAGATGCCCAAATCCAGGGATCCAGACGCTTCGAAGAACTAGCTCAAATCCAAAGTCATATGCCCCGGAGGGGGAATCGGCTAAGAAATTCCAGCCAACGGATTCGTGGGAGGGGCTCGGGTCGAGAGGAGTTACCACGCGGACCATGGGCGCGAGCACCAGCTCGTCGCGGTACTCCATCCCCACCTCGTCGCCGTGCCGCAGCGCAGACCGCGACTGCTCCGCCTGCCAACCTTCGCCCCCGCGAAACTTGGAGACGAGACGAGGGAGGGAGTCCGCGGTGAAAGTTGCTGTAGAGGAGACTTGACGGCGCGCACGCGCTTGTGGTGCGGGGGAGCCGGGAGCGCAGGAGACGTGTCTTCTCCGGTCTCCTCGCAATCGTCCGTCGTCTGTCCATTCATCGTCTCGTCTGCTGGACCGAGAGGCCCAAACCCGGCAACGCGGTGGGCATGTCATCAATCCGCCTGCCTTTTGGGGGCTTTGGAGACAAGTCGGTCTGGCTCGCTGCCGCAGGCAGAAACCACTGTCAATTCACAGCCCGTTCAATTGGCTGGTTCTTATCGTTGCTGATTCATGAAAGAAGTATGGTCGACTGGTTTATGTGAGAGAAAAATACTGTTATCTGCTATGTACTGTATTTGTCATGTAACTATGCGGTGATTTGCCTGTTTTTCCCTCAAATAAAATAAAGACGGATAAAGTTGAGGTAAGACTGATGGTGATGGGATAAAAGCAAACAATCACCCTGTTCGTTTGTTGGTTTCAGTCAGACTTATTCAATCAACCAATAATGTTTTTTTCTCACAACAAACCAGCACCAGCCAGCCCAAACCAGTCCAAAAACCAACCAACGAACACGCGGAATAGCGGAATGCGGCAGTGTAGCTTTTATGTGTAAAATGCAAGCAAGGTCCTCCATCCTCATCACAACTATAGCAAACAGTGTTTTTTAGACAACGTGAATTTCGTTCCCATTTGGGCCTGCTCCGTTCGCTTCGCTGAAAAAACAAACCGAAACATTGTTCCGACTGATTTGTTGTGAAAAAAAACGCTGTTTTCGCTGAAAAACAAGCCGAGAAGCGAACAGGGCCTTAGACAGGAAGCCAATTAGTGTCTACACATCCACCATCTCGAAAATCGGGGCATTTACATTTTTACCACTATTACGGTTGACGTCTTACACTGAGTCACTGACGCGTGAGTCATTGATGTGGTATTCTTTATACCACTCACATCGTAACGATGGTAAATATGTAAATCTTCCTCGAAAATCAATCGTCTGTAACTGTACATTCCACTCATCCACTGACCACTGAGACAGATACAGGGACATGACATGACACGCACAGAAGCGTAGGCAAAAATGGACGCAACGACTACCGCGGTCAGGCACGTCGGCAAGCTTGTCTCGCGATCAGGCATCAGCCGCATGACATGAGATTTTGCGCGACACGAACATGGGTGACCACCTCTCCATCGGACAAGAGCACACCCTTTCTTTCACACTGACTGCAGAGTCAGACTAACGGACCGGCCCCGTCTTTATTAGCAGCGCGCACCGGCCGGCACCGGCACCACTCGCCTACGACACGCAGCGCAACACAGCAGCGTGCACAGCAGACGCATACAAAGTCGCTCTCCTCCGGTACCAGAGCGCTTGGCGTCCTCCCCTTCCCTGCAGCCTCGCTCGCTCCCAGCCACATCCCCGGCGGCCGGCCCGATGGCCCCGACCCCGAACATGGAGAGACACGGCATGAGCGCACGGCTACCGGCCATGCTGCTGGCAATGCTTCTGCTGCTGGCGATCGAGCTCGCCTCCTTCGGCTGCTGCGGCCACCGGATTCCCCGAGCGGACGTGGCGGCGTGGAGGCACGGGCGGGTGGCGTTGGTGGCGGCGGCGACGACGACGACGGCAGGCGCGCGCGCTACGCCCCCCTCCCCCGCGGCAGCCCGGGACGCCGAGGCGGTGCTCGGCGAGTCCAAGAGGCTGGTGCCGCAGGGCTCCAACCCGCTGCACAACTAGGAGCGAGAGCGAGGAAGCAAGCGCAGGCAAGGTTCTTCGATCGTTCGGCTAGCTTCCATATTTTTCTCCCTCTGCTAGTCTGCTCAATCACACACAGCGATAGATGTGCGCCTGTAACTGTAATTAGATAGCGCCGCAGCAGTAGGGTAGGGCTCTGGATCCAGCCCAACACGTGAAGTGCTTCTTTTGCCATGTTCTTCCGATCCAATCGAGCAACGATTTGATTCATTAGATAGGGAAGGGGAAGCAATGATTGCGAGTTGCTGTCTTTGGTTCTTTGCTGCGAGAGCTGGGACTCCGGGAGCGGAGCATCAGCTGGCCGGCTGGGCCTGTTTTTTTCTTCTCCCGGAGTTCCGGCCAGCCGTGTCAGTGCAGGGTGTTTTGCGTCATTTCCGCTCGCCGCCGCGGCGACGTCGTAGCGAGCAAGCGGACATGGGAGCCCGGACAAGCTGGCGCTTTGTCGCGCCTCGCTGAAACTATGATTTCGAGTTACTAGCATTTTTGTTCGCTTGCGAGCAGAGCATGCACGCCAACGCCATCCGCAGCGGCATGCCGGCATCCTACATATCTTATCACCCAGATGGCCAGATCACATGGCAAGGGTCGTCGTCTAGGACATAATAAAAAATTCGCTAGTGACTTAGGTTCGTCTATTGGCTCAGCGTAAAGACAGGGAAGGAGGCAGAGAGATACGGCCGTGAAGTGCAGTGCAGGCGCAGCAGCTAGCCGGAGCCGGAGCCCGGAAGGAAGGTCAAAGAAGACCCAGGGGCCTGGGCCGCATGCGGTTGAGTGAACGCTAAGCCGTGGTGTCTCAGTGGGTGTTTGATCCACGACTAAAATTTAGGTGGTGTCACGTGAGATGTCATATAGCGTGTTTGAATACTAATAAAAAAAATTATAGAATCCGTTAGTACTCCACGAGACAAATTTATTAAGTCCTAATTAATCCATCACTAGCATATGTTACTGTAGCACCACATTATCGAATCATGAACTAATTAGACTTAAAAGATTCGTCTCGTAGATTAATCGTAAACTATACAGTTAGCTTTCGTAATTAGTCTATGTTTAATACTTGATGTATATATCCGAACATCCGATAGAACAGCTACCAAAGTTCAGGACCAAACACCCCCTTAGTCTCATCATCCGAGACATAGATGTCAGAGGAAGGCATGCACGGTGCTGATTACCATGCTACCTCCATGCATGAGATGTCCGGCCGGTCCCGTAGAGCAAGATGATTTCATGGGTCCTGTATTTCTGTCCCCGTTGGACACGGAATGGAGACCAGGGTTCAGGCCTCAGGGCCAGGTGAAAGGAAGAGCAGACAGGTGATATCTTGCAACAGTCACACGGCCTCTTGTAATCGCGACAAGTTAACTGAACATCAAGAGTGGGGTCAGCCATAGTTCACGCAAGTGGCCAGCACCATTATTATTATTATTGGTGTCAGTACAGGAACAGGAGTACAGAACCAAGGCATCAAATATGAGGGAACTGGTTTTAGAGTAATAAGTTGCAGGGTTCTACATTGAGTTGTAAATGCCCGCTCACTGATGAACTGCAGTAATACATCGATAGGAAGAATCCGATTTATCCTCAGAAACCTGCTTATAGAAGGGACATTTCAGCAGACTGTAGCAAGATAAATTCAGAACAAAACCCAGCTCCTAATCTTCAGGGAAATGGAAAAAAGTAAACAGGAAAGAGAGATAAGGGACGCACACGCACTATCGCAAAGTACAATATATAGTGTTTGCCACGAAGATAGGAAAAGCTAAAGGAGGCAAAAGAAACATCGACACCCCGCGGCAGCTATCACATGAAATTTTTAGCAAAAAGCAATCTGAAAAACTTGTGTGAGCCTTCTTTTTTCTGGTTCGATGAAAAACGAACCTACATTTTAAATCACAAAAGCATTTTTATAATAGATTAATGTCATGTTCGCTTGGCTGACAAGTCATGGCTAAAAGTACGGTTGACTGATTTATTATTTGAGAAAAATATTATTCGTTGGTTGAAAAAGTACGCCTTATAAGCCAAACGAACATGACGTATAGATAGAGACTTCTCAGTGTACGTATTACATTTCTAAATCCAGCTTTGAACATGGATCAGAGTGACTATGTGAGATGGTTACCTCTGGAGTGAATGTGAGACCAACTTTGATTTCTCCGCGGTATTCTTCGTCTTTCACAACACTGTAAACAGCTGGAGGGATGCTTCCTTCTGTATAAACTGCTTCCAGAGGAATCCTGCAAAACCGGAGGCACTCGATTGAAACAAAACATTGCAGACGTTAAAACTGGATCCCAAAACATCTCCAAAACTGCAAACCGCAAGAGGGAGGCAAACTAGCGTCACTGTACATGGTTTATCATCACTCTGTAGGTGCAGGCGTGATTGGTCGAGCTACAACTTACAGGATGTGAGTACTTACGTTGCTTCACCAACAAAGTCGTCATTCGTGCCATCGTCACTGTCCAGGAGCTTGATGAATAGCTCTGTTGCGCCATCGGAGACGGTGAACACAAAGGTTTCGTTCCATTCAGGTTCACATCCTTTGCCTGTGGTGCCCAGTGCACAAACAGATCAAGTTACAAATTGCTAGGGAAGCCAAGGGTTGAAGGATACACAGTATTAGGCTATTAGTAGCATTTAGCACTAAGAAACCATCCATACGGTACAGAAACACCAAGTAATTTTTCAAATGTCCTCGGCTCTTTCAAGTGTGCTGGCATATTACTTGCACAGTATCTGTGCCTAGTCACATGAGACGGTAGCTCTAACAGCACTTGCAAAAAGAAGCGGATCTAAGACAGGTTTAAGAACTTGTGAACGAAGCCTATCTATGGTTCTGAACTAGAAGTCTATAGCTACCTACTGTCTTAACTCTCCTTTTGGCTTTTGCAGACAGCAGACTGTCGATTACTAGTAAAACGTCCTAACTTGTAAAAACAAAAAAAAATCATGTTTTCAACGAATTAAAGTATCTAATACGAAAGCAACTAAACCGAAGCTAAACAGAGACGTATACCAGATGCAACGCTGCTCTTCTGCTCATGGGAGCGGCATTGCAGAAGCGCGTAGGGATCCATGTTACCTGCGACCAACCACACCAAAACTCGTTAGCAAGAGCTGATATGATGCCCTTCTTCGAGAGCAGTGAAGCTACAAATGCTCGCGCAAGATCTCGTATTTGCAGGGAAACGGCGCTAGGATTCGAGCGGATAAGACGTGCCCAAGCGTACGTACTCAGGTAGTCGGTGTTCTCGAGGCCCTTGGCTCCGACGAGCAGCACCTCCAGCGTCCCCTGCGCCATCTCCCTCCGCGGTCGGCTTGTCTGGCTGCTGGATCGGCCACGAACTTGCAGCGAAGACCAGGGAGAAAAAACGCCTGATTGCGAGATCCAATCCAACTCTCCAGGGATATTTATATTTGTACAGAACTATAGAAGGCGCTGAGATGAACGAGCGCGTTTGCCTAAGGCAATGCCACCCAAAAGCCAAATTTTTTTTTTACGGTACCTGTCACATCGAATCTTGCGGCACATGTATGGAGTACTAAATATAGACGAAAAAAAAAACTAATTGCATAGTTGAGTGATAAATCGCGAGACGAACCTTTCGAACCTAATTAGTCTATAATTAGACACTAATTACCAAATAAAAACGAAAGTACTACAGTAACCAAAATTTAAAAAAATTGGATGCCTAATTGCCTCCAGCCTCCGCACATGGAGGCGGCATGGCTCCCGGCGTGGCGTGTGCAATGCAAGTCAACGTCCGAGCCGCAACGACGGGTAAATGGTGGATGATGGCTTTGTCGTGTCGCGCCAGTTTCGCGCGTAGAAAGCCGGAGAAACCGGCCACTGGGCGGTTCGGTAGCTCGTGCCAAAAGGACTACGGATCAAAACGGATCGGACGAACGACTGATATTATATTTATTTTTATATTTTTATCTAGATTTAGATTTAAATATGAATATTATCGATCATGACGGATAGTATATAATTAGATATCGACGTCATAAATATACAATTTAATTATTTAAATATAGATATGATATTAGATGTAGAATATTCCAACTCAGATACAAATAGTTCTTAACTCCTCTAGACGAATCTGATCTCAAATACGGTAAAAAAAATATCGGTAGCGTTTTTACCCTGCAAAGGACGACGGGCTCTGATCCGTCCTGGTTGACTGTCACCGACGCACGACGGCTCGTGCTGCTGAAGCACCGTAGCCGCCTAGTCAATGCCTACTAGGCTGGGCCACCGGACTAGCTGCGGGCCTGCAGATAAGTTCTCATGTACCTGAGGCTGTTCGTATGCTACTAAACGATCCTAAATTTCTAGTTAAGAATAATATTTTTTTCTCATATCAAAACAGTCAGCAGTAAATAATCCATGATTATTTACGGCTTCCCGAGGTCTGGTCGCTATGCTGATGGTGGCCAGGGCCAGTTGTGTAGATTCATGGACCTGGTCTGGTCTGGTCGCTAACTGACTAACTGAAAGCTCATACAGGTACGACATGGAACTTTTTTGTTTAAATAAAAAATTTTACGTGAACTAGGTAACTGCCTGCAAAAAATAATGCCACAATAATTTAAGTTTAGATGTATGCTGTAGTGTTACTTAGAAAAAAAATTCGAATGTGATGTTCTGAATATCAATATTACAAATTGATTTTTGTGCATGGTTGAAACTAGGAGGAGCAGTTATATCCTGAATGTATCCTCTGACAAACCCAAGTTCCACACCTTTATAACAACATCCTAAGGATATTGACTCGGCAAGCAAGTAGTCATTGTAGTCCTCCTAGTTGTTTTGGTAGTGTCATGCATATAAGATGCTTGTTAATATTTTAAACTACTTCTCTCCGTTTCAAATTATAAGTCGCTTTGACTTTTTTGGCTATATCCATTTTGCTATGCATCTAAATATAATAATATGTCTACATAGTAAAATAGACGAACAAAAAAAGTCAAAGCGACTTATAATTTAAAACGGAGGGAGTACAGTACTATTGACTACATGAGAAAAAAATTGTATTACTAGGAGATATCACATTTTATGGAGTTAGAACCTCTTTATAATAGATATTCTTCGTGAATATACCCTTTGGTAGCTTCTTCTTCCCATTTTCCTTATTTATGTCCTTCTCAATAGCCAGCATGACCAAGATCCTAATGTTTGATCTTGCCGTGGCTCTTGATAGTGCTACATATATCTGGCCTTATGAGAACACTGGTTCCGGCAAATACACCCCGACGTTGGGGATAATCTGCTCCCGTGCTTTGTTAATGGTTGTGACAAAGCTGAGCCGATTGAGAAATGGCTTTCACTTAAATTTGAAAGGGAACTACATGAATTCTTCTTTCCGACTTGTTTGTGTCACGAGTTTTATGGTCCCTCCGGTGGAGCTCCGACCCACTTTGTCTCTCAATCCACCGTACATCCGTACATACATGGGATAAAGAGCATCTTCAACATAAACCAAAAACGGCTGTTATTCTATAATTTTTTTGTTGCCAAAGAAAAAAAGACTATAACTCAAGTCCCTACTTTACAGAGGTCCTCAAATCTCCTCCCTTGGTCCCATTTTTTAGGGGTACGTAGGAAACTCCAAGAAAAATCCCATTTTTTAGGGGTACGTAGGAAACTCCAAGAAAAATATTTTCTTGCAACAATTCATTTCCACTTGTCTTTTTTGTCCTGACTCTTCCGAGCTCGCCACCATCCATCTCGGCGTGGCCTGCAGCTCCTATTTCGTCTCAGCTATTCCTGTTTAATGCGACTCATCTCCTTGCTCGTGATGTCAACGGGGACCCAATCCCTGATTCCCCGTGGAAAATTCCTCTATTAGGGGACGGGGATGTGACTAAATTTGTCCCCACGGGGTACTAAATGGGGGAAAATCATTCCCCATTGGGTCTGGCGGGGGCGGGTCTGGGAGCCTGCCCCCTGTCCTTGTTAACCCGCGTCCACGCTTCCTCACCTGCTCACAGCCTCCAACTCATTCCCTCGGCCTATCAACCCAACAAAGCCCACGTAAGAATGCCATATATATATAAATACCTAGCTCCTTCGGTCTCCTACTCTGCCTCCCCGCCGCTGCACTCCCTCTTGTAGTCTCGCATCTGGGCGCTACACTCCCGCATCTCCTTCCGCTCTGCTAGCCCTGTGCATGACGCGAGTAACGCGACACTCCCTCCTGTATCTACGCTCTACTGCTCGCTCGTGCTCCCTCAAGCAGCCAGCAGCCGCACACCAACAGCCACCATGTGCATCTATCTTTCAATTCTTGCTCGTGATTGGCTAGAGGATAGAAGAAGAATAGCAGTGGAGCTCTGTGACCCTGTAGGAATCTTGTTTAATTTTGCTTTGTATTTTATTTGGATTTAGATTTTCTGAGATGGGAACTGGATCTATTTCATGGCAAACCAGATGTATGAGATTCTTCTCAACTGTGAACTTACTAGGATTGTTTCTTTGGATTTTCGATTCGCTTTTGTCCATAGTAACTAGCTAGATTTTGTGACGGAGACGGGACCCCTTGGGGATAAAATTCCCGCACGGGACGGGATGGGGGAACTTCCTCGTTGGCATTCACGGGGATGGGGATGGAAAAATTTTTACCCCGCAGGGACGGGGATGGGAAGTTGTCCCCCGATGGGGAATTCCCCGTTGACATCTTTGACTCCTTGCAGAGGCACACGACCCTACCAGCGAGCCCACGACTCACCTTTCTGTGCCATCAATTCAACCTCCTGTGTCATCTCTGGTGCTTCTCCCCTCCTCTCCTGCGTCTCTATAGCTCAGTCGATTATAACGACAATCGTTCCAGTTCGTTTGGCTTATAAATCGTATTTTTTTTAGCCAACGAATAATATTTTTCTCTCACAACAAATCAGGCAACAATACTTTCAGTCATGATTTATCAGCCAAACGAACAGGACACAGACGTGACCGATTGAAGAGTGGGTCCTATATAACAGTGTCTACTGGAATGGATTACGGCCTTGATTTTAGAGCTTCTCTTGGAATAGATGTAAGAAAACATACCCTCTAGAATTGGAGGGGACTTTAAATAAAAAAAAATAGGACCTACTTGTTTTTTTAGCTACTATAATTTTGGTTGGGTAAGAATTGATAGCCAACCAAGCAGCCCCTACTAAAGATTACAGTATGCTTTTTTTCCTGTGGCTGCCGAAGCTTAGGGCACCCGCAGTGGCCGACTCAAAAGCTGGCTCTTAGCATTTTTTTATTTTTTTTATAGAAGAAAGAGAAAAGCTAGCTCTTGATCTCGAGTTAGGCTCATACATATATTTTAAGATTATATGAGAGTGTTACGTAGGCTTATTCATGCTATAAGTCATTGTTAAGAGCTAGTGCAATAGGAGAGATTGTTTTAGAGCCAGTAACTTACTTATATCATCGTGGGTGTCCTTAGGCGTACGAATGCTGGCACGCTGGTCCAGTAACTTACTTATATCATCGTGGGTGTCCTTAGGCGTACGAAGGCTGGCACGCTGGTCGACTAAAAACTGCATCCTTTCGCGCGTGGGAACACGTCGGCGCTTGTCCCATCCGCCATCCCTGAAATGCCGAGACTGTCGGTGCCGCTTCTGTCAGTTCTGTGGACTGAGACAAGATCTGCCCTCTGCTTACAGCAGCAGCACCGCAGGGAGCAGCGGCCGCGGAGTATACATGTGGCGGATCAAGTCACGCAGCCCAGCGCCATCGAAGCGAGCAAGATGGTACTCCGTACGTAGGGGGGCCGATCAGTTTTGAAGGAGTCATATCATCACCATCAGTTTAGACTTTTATAAGCACCTTTGAATGGCCTGTCACCGCTGCAGTAATCCTGCACGAAGCCGCATTCCCGTCGACAACATCACGCTCGCACTCTACCGCAATCGATAGATCATCCCCTTCCCGGCAGCCTGATGGTAACCGCGGAGAAAAGGCAGAAAGGAACCGGACCTGGACTCTTTTCTCCCCTCTCGCGCTCGCGCACGGAGAGAAGCAAAGAATTTGCCACCTTTTCTTACAAAGATCCCCTCGAGCACTTGGCAAGCGCCCATTCGAATCACACTGGCACCTAACTCCACTGAAAATCATCCGTGGATCAGGCTTTAAACAAAAGCGGTAAAGTGAGATCAGATTCCTGAATTTTGGAGACGCAGGATTGAGATTTGTGCCACCAGACATCTCCAATTAGCTTTTCTTTTTTTGCTACTATAAAAGTTACAAGGGCTGCATTTCTTTTCATTCTGAAAGCAAAACGACATCTCAAATCTGGCTAGCTGTGCACTGCGATCAACGAATTAAAAATAGCAGCCTTTCATTCGTACAAATTTTTTTTATAAAACTACACCAAACTGCATTTCCCAAGAACAACACTCCTTGTTTCCACCCGCTGAGTAAGGCTGGGCAAAAATAATCGAGAACCGAAAGAACCGGAATCGAAACCGAAAGAACCAGAACCGAAAATTTCGGTTAGCTGTTCGGTTCTCAGTTCTTAGGAACCGAATTAACTGATTAAATTTCGGTTTCTGACCTCGGTTAACCGAAATAACCAAAGAAACCGAAATTCACAGACAAGCCCAATAAACCTTACAACCTAGGCCTAATACCAACTTAACCCTAGATATAAAAGATGGTTGACACCCCCTCACATTTTTTAAAATTTCGGCATTGTGCTTTTTTAATAATCTTTTTGTGTACAATATATATATAATCTTTTTGTGTACAATATATATATATATATATATATATATATATATACCCTAATCCCAAATATACCCAATTTTATTCCAAGGTGATAAACCTGTGTGCCTGCACCACTATTGCTATTATATGGAGTAGAATCTAAAGATCTATTGTCCCAACAGGCCAAAAAACAACAGCTGTACACAACCCATGTCTGCATCTGCATTTCACCTCGGCCCCCACCCCAGAATCCCCATCCGCCACCAACGTGTGGGCCCGACGAATTTCAGTACCGACAGGGCCACTCCAACCAACGCCATTACGACTGACAGCATGGACTCATCAGGGGACCCATGCGGAGTGTCCAGGTGGGCTAACGTGTCAGTGACTCGGTGCCCCGACGCCGACACCCACCCGTGGGAGTGGAACGGCGAAGCGAGCGGAGCAGCCAAGCGCCGTGGCATATGAGCCGATCGGACGCGAGCAAATCGATCGCGCTCCAGCGATGTGGGGCCAGCATTGTCAGGCGACGGCGGCGAGGAGGTCGTCCCGGGCGCCGCGGCGGCGAAGGAGGTCGTAGGGCGCCCAGAGCGCGTCGAGCGGGCACGGCCGCCCGGCGTCCAGCCGTAGCCACGGCTTCCCCTTCCCGCTCCAGTGCAGCAGGCTGACCGGGCCGGGGTGCAGCTCCCGGCACTGCCCCGCCACGTTGTCGCCGCCGAGCCCGTGCTGGTTCCACCGGTGCTCCACGGCCTTCACCTCGCCGGCGAACACCAGGAGGAACGGCGGGAGGGAGCCCAGCTCGTAAATCCTGGCCTCCTGCTTCTGCACCTCCATCCAGTATTCCAGCTTCGCGGTGTACCCACCGGAGCGCCACCTGTCCAGGTCGATGACCATGACCCCGGTGTTGAAGTAGCAGGGGACGCGCGTCCGGTTGGCGAAGACGGCGGCGTACTCGGGGTGGCGCCAGAACGCGTCGGTGAAATAGGAGGTGAAGTTGGCGTGGCAGTACTCGGGGGCAGCGAGGGCGGCGTCGGGGCCGAGGTCGGTGGCCCAGAGGCGGGCGACGTCGTCGACCACGAGGAGGTCGGAGTCGAGGTAGAGCACGCGGGAGACGGAGCGCGGCAAGAGGTCCGCGAGGTAGATGCGGGCGTAGTTGAGGGGCTGGTCGAGCGCGCGCCGGACGGAGGAGGAGATCTTGCCCCGGACGAGGCGTGCGTCGAAGCGGTGCACGGTGGCCGGGAGCGTCGGGAAGGCGGCCGCCAGCGCGCGGTGGAGCGAGGCGAGGCGGCGCGTTGGGGAGGCCGAGGAGGCGACGAAGTGGAAGGCGATGGACTCCGGGCAGGCGGCGTGGCGGAGCACGGAGAGGACGCCGGCGAGGGAGCCCCGCAGGTAGGTGGCGTCCAGCGTCATCGCGATGTGGATCGTCGGCGCGCCCGCGCAGGCCGCGCCGTTGCGGAACGCCGGAGCCTCCCGGAACTCCGGAAGCTCCCCGCCGCCTCCGGCCGCCGCCGCGCACGCTGCGGCGAGGAGGACCACGGCGAGGATGCGCATTGCGTCCCCGGGATGTCCTTCAGCTATCCCCCCCCCCCCCCTCCCGGAGAATCGAGCGGAAGGGAATTTGATGGGTACGGGTGTGGGGAAGACGAGATTGGAAGGGGATGATGCGGAGTTAAAAGCCGGGGGACCGGAGACAGGCTGGACGGAGGAAGACGTGTGACGGTGTGAGGTTTCCCTGTGGTTTTACGGGGTTTTTAGTTGGGTTTCTGCGATTTCGCGGATGTTTGGTTGGTAAGTTCAGTTATGCAGAGAAACGACCCCGTGGAGTGCGGGCGGGCGGCTAGGCCCAAGCCCAATTGCCCAAACGTTTGGCTCGAAGCCTTGAACCCGCGACTCCGCGAGTTGAACTGGACGTCTGGACGGCTTCCTACGTTTTCAAATTTTCCAAATGTCCAACTCCAGCTGGGCCCATTTGAAATACATGATTTACAAAAAATCATATACGTTTTATAGAAATTAGTGCGATTTTATAGAAAAATATACAAAGAAAAATTTCCACGTTCCAAGTAGGGCCTAACAAAATCTACAAGATATACATATGAAAAACTCTTTTTTTTTCTCTCTCGCGCTCAACTATGGTTACATTATAGGTTTCCTTCTCGAACCCCAAAACTAAACTAGGTAATTTCATCAACCCCCAAAACTAATTAAATTACCTTGTGATCTTAAGTGGTTTTCTAGATGGTTTTGTCATTTTATAATTTAAAAATTCAATAAATATTTGAATAAGTTTTTCAAACTTCAAAAAAAAAATAGTGTGATCGGTTCTGCTACAACAGTAATAGGTGCACCTCGTTTTCTACTGTGATTAATGAGTGTGGTTGTAGCAACAACAATCGCTTTCGATTCGTCCAATATCCCTAGGATTATTTAAATTCCAAGAAAATCCTAAACAGATTAGGGCATCTGTAATATCTCTAGGCCTATTAAAATTCGAGAAAATGTAGAGATGGATTAGGACACGATAAATCCAATTAAAGTATTTAGAGAACATGAAAATATGTCTAGAAGTTTCTAGAAATTAGATTTATCTCTAGGAAAATGGGACCCTAGAAATGTAAAATATCGAAAGCATTGTAATCAATGTCTAAAGGCATTTTAAAAACCTTCTACAATAAAAACGTGAGATATAACCTGCATGAGTGTGTTCGACATTAATGTATCTTGCATTTATGTTGGTTGCTTGTCGTGTTTTGTGTGAAAAGTTTTAGAAACACATTATACATGGACTGAAATATTTTTACGATTTTGCAACTTTAATTATATTTTCTATTTTTATAGCTAAATCTATTTTTGGAAGCTTCTAGATATATTTTCATGATTTCTAAATATTTTATTTGGGTTTTAGTATCGTACTATATCTCTCAGACTATTCTAAAAAAATTTAAAAGCTCAAAGATCATTTTTGTGGTTTAAAACATTATTAATATTTACCATGTTTTTAAATTAAAAATAACAAAACACACAAAAACCATTTCTAACGAGAGGAAGGCGGTAACTTAAACTTTTCTTTAGGGTTGAGAGTCAGTTTGCTCAGTTTTAGAGTTAGAGGTGAGAAATTAAAACCATGACAATAATTCATGGAAGCAAAAAGGACCTTTTGTGTCCTATCCAATCTAAAGGATATGTTGACGTCTGATCTTCTGATGAATTTAGGACTGTCTTTATGGGACTTGGTGGTGATTGGTTTTTCCCTCTTTATTAAGGTTTTTGCCGTGGTCGATTGTTTTGTTGTTGAAGCACATATTATGAGCAAGTTGTTGGTGGTAGAGATGCTTAATTACTTATTGTAGCAACTGCTGCTGGTTTTTCGTTGTAAACCCTTGTGTAGGTCAATATGATTTGAGTTTTGTTTTTTAAACGGAAGAATTCAACTCTAAGGTTGGAGGTGTGCTATCAGCAATGCCGTTGATGATCGCTCGTGGAACTTGCAAGGTTGGAACAAAGCCCACAATAACTATCTTGTATTTAGAGCTTGCCCGCTTCATCGAGTCTGTAGATTGGGCTCATATAAGCCATCAAACTATCAAGCCGCGTTAGGGATTAAGAATTGCACTATACATGTGAATATGACGACTCAAAGTGTGATTACACGGCAGCATCACGATTTCCCTTTAACTAGAGAGCCATAGCTTAAGGCCTTGTTCGCCTTAATTTATCAGCCCGACTTATCAGCTATGGTACGGTGTTTTTCTCCCGCAACGAAACAGCATCTCCTGAGCCAAAGAACGAGATCCAGTGTCACAGAAAATGGCCGACAGCTACCATGATACTACACCTCATCCGCACAGCACCTTCACGCAAAAGCTAACTGACATCAGCTCGTCCCTTAAAAAAAACTCCGGTGAGGGAAGAACCGCTCTCACGGCATTGTCATAGGAAGGGACCGTATGACCCCGGTCGAGAAAACCCCCGAACCCTGGCACATACCCCGAAGGGCCGAGTGAACCGGGACAGATCATCAGGCCGGCGGCACCAGAGGCGCACCGCAGCTGACGCAGTCACCAGGTTCGCGTGCACAGCGAGGGGTTTTTTTTGGGTGGGTACCGGAAATTCCTCACGGCATTGTCATAGGAAGGGACCGTATGACCCGGTCGAGAAAACCCCCGAACCTTGGCACATACCCCGAAGGGCCGAGTGAACCGGGACAGATCATTAAGCCGGCGGCACCAGAGGCGCACCGCAGCTGACGCAATCACCAGGTTCACATGCATAGTAAAGAGATTTTTTTGGGTGGGTACCGGAAATTCTGCCCCCACCTAGGCTCGAACTCCTATCGGCAGACTGAGGCCTTAAGCCACGCCGCCTGACCAGCCGAGCCGAAGCTCGTCTCCCATCAGCCCATCCCTTAACAAAAGACGATGAACAGAGCAGCGAGCATTGTAACAAACGAAAAAGAAAAATATCTTGTTGCGAGTCCAAACACGATTCCTGACTCCCCTTGATAAATATGCCAAAGCGTGACTGTTTTATAGAAGAAAATTTTAAGTTGGTGCTAATTAAGGAAGTTCAAATTTTCTAGTGTAAAATATGAAAGACCAATTTGTTTCAGTGTCAAATACATAATTCTCTCTTGGTAGAAAGCCTGCATACATGAGGAGGGATGGACTATACTTCGTGAAAACTGAAGATATTGCGTCATGTGAAGCTCTAACTTTCTCTGTTCACGTTGCTGTTTCGAATCATGGTAGCATGGATGGGAGTCATGCTGTTCTTCGGTTTGCGAGATCGAAATCAAGCGTTCCGGGCTTTCCTATAAAACAGCTGGTTGGCTTTGAGCGTGTCCACACGGCGGCTGGCAGTGCATCCAATGTGCAGATTATCGTGGACCCTTGCAAGCATATGAGCGCAGCCAATCCTGAAGGCAAAAGGGTACTGTTATTGGGCGCCCATGTTCTAACGGTGGGTGATCAAGAGTTCGAATTATTCGTTGAACTCTGACAGGGATGTAGAAGCCTTACCATTTATGGAGTTCAAATTTGGAATAATCTGATGAATGAAGCTTGTAAAGAAACACGTTGTAAAGGTTCATCATTGAGCTGGATGCAAGTACAGTAAACATGCTGTAAAGATTCGTCATTGAGTTGGATGCTAGTACAATTGCAGCCATTGCAGTATCAACTGCCAGAAATACATTCAGCACACTACTCTGAATCGTAATAACATTATTTGCTGCTAGGTCTTTAAGTACCAGTAGATGTGCTGATGTGCACGGCGACGGGGTTTTTGGCACTACTAGGCTAGCAGTGCAGATGTTCGAAATACACACACATAAAACGTTCTAGTCTTGAGTTTGTGAGTGCGAATGCTATCTGACTTGTTCTGAACGCTGAAAACCTCAGCCAAGCTTGGCAAGGTTGAGGTGCCGGCATCCTCTTCGCGCGGCGCGCCTCAACTGGTTGTTGTGCGGCTTGTGCCTGGCCTAACGGGGCGGCTGCAGGTGCAAGGAATACACGATTTCAGTTTCGTTGTTCCGAACCCGAAAACGAGCCATTGCAGGCGTTTTGTCGTGCCATACTTGTTTAGCAAAATCCGAGCAACGGGCTCATCGTCAAGTTGCCATCAGCGTGGCCCCCAGTCGATGCGCGAGGGCGAGGTCAAGGTGACACCGCCGCGCCGCACCACAGGGGAACTGGCTGGATCGGAACTACGGGAGCTGGGATTTAGGCCGTGCCGTCTAAGGGCGGGTCATGGTCGGTTTTTGACACGACCTGAAGTATGGCACGGCACGAAATATGATCTCGACACGGTGGGCTACATGGTCGGTTGTGTTTGGACCGGCATGGCACGTAGATACTTTTATAACTATACAATGCAATTTTTTTAACATTTGTTATACTATCTCTCGTCTAATCCTTGCATAGATTATGAAAATGATTAAAACTTTTATTAAAATAATACATATATATATATATTTTATATCATGAGCAAAAAAAAAAAAAAGAAAACTAGCAGATACATTACGAGGGTCATGCTCGGGTCGTGCCGGCATGTCAAGGGCTGTGCTTGGGCCGAAGAAAAGATTTATCGTGCCATGGCTCCATTCGCTTCGCTGAAAAAATAAGCTGAAATACTGTTTTAACTAATTTGTTGTGAGAGAAAAATACTATTCTAATTAAAAAAAACAAACAAAAAAAATTACGAATTATAACACAAACGAAGAGGGCATACATATCAGCACGGCCCGACGTCTCCCGTGCCTAGAGGGCAGGACCCAAAGTGGAACGAAGCACGAGAGGCTCGTGCCGTGCCGTCCCAAGTCCCACCTCTCGGAACTACTGGCCGGCTAGCCCACATGCTTTTCTTTCCCTCCCGTTCCCCGCCTGTCTCCCTTTCGTCGCATCGCACTCGCACGGCCGCACCCGCACCGCAACAAAAACGTGCCCCCAGTCCCCCACCTTCCGTTGCCTCCTCGAACTCTCCCCCCGTCCCCGTCGCGGATCGCCATGGCCGCCGGCCTCGCCTTCCCCGTCCCCGTCGCCTCCTCTACACTCGCCTGCGCCTCCTCACCTGCCCACCCCGCGCACCGCATCTGCTGCGCGATCCCGTCCACCGTCAAATCCTCGCCGCTCCGCGCGACTACCGGCCTCTCCGGGACCAGACGGGGCACGGGCCGTGGCGCGTCCGTAGTGTGCGCCGTCCAAGGCCAGGACGCGACCATCCAAGGTACCCGAGTGGCGTGTGTATGAGGATTATTACTCCGTACGTAGAATTGTAGAAATGATACACAGATTTGGTTGTTTGGAACGCGATTACATGTTTGGTTCTAGGAATCGGCAAGTATGATAGGATGATGCTGTGTGCCTGTGTCGTTTAGGTTGCGTGGTCTCCTCTACGTATAGGCAACTATTCGGAGTAATTAGCAGGAATTAGCTAGGGGATCAAAGGTTACCACACCAAGGGCACAGCATTCTGGATAGCAACTCCACGCAAGCAGCTGTTGACGTCTGTGCTTTTAGGTTTTTGTGAATGTCTACCTTTTCATGCATGCACCATCATGTATTCTTTTAGTGCGTTCCTGTGATAGAGACAGCATATCTACTTGCATTTGCTTCGATCACAGATTTGCAATTGTGTTCCCCTGGTAAGATGAAGCACATGTGTATTTACTATTTAGTACCTATGTTGTGTTGGAGGCAGGAACACAGATATGTCGCTGGACTCTTTAACTCTTTATTGCTGGGAAAGCAAAGTCCAAAACACCATCCCGTTTTGGTGCATGCAATTTTCCCTCTGTAATAAGCCTACTGTTGAAAATCAGGTGGGGAAGTCTCCTTCACCTCTGCAGCAAACAAAGCACCTTTTGGTGTATCCAGGGATTCATGCATGTGCATGGGTGACTTGCTTTATCAGTTGTTTGGTTAATCCTCTCCCCAAGAGGATTGGAGGGGATGAGGGGTTTTTGACTTGTAAGGGATTTAATCCCCCTCAATCCTTTTCAATCCCCACCAAAACCGAACAAGCTCTTATGGTTTGTATCACAATTACTAATATTGTCAAGTAGGGACGCTATAATCAAATATGGAAGCATACAACTTTGGAGTCCTAAATTGTTCGGTATTAGTTAAATACTTAAATGTATAGATTCATGTATGATCCACGTGGGTCATGTACCCCTTTTTATTTTGTCAATTTGTTATGGCAGTGTGTACCACCCTTTGGTTTGATGAGGATGTATCACATTGTTAATCCATGGGATAATTGAATGCCTTTCCTATCAGTCCCTTTAGTGTGGTTGCTTTATCCACAATTATTGGTTTAACATAGTTGTTTGCTAAAGTGAAATTTGCAAAGACTAAAACCAGCAATGCTTATTTCATAGCCATGATTGAATAATAGCTTTGGAGAGTGCTTCTGGTTTTTTAATAACTATGACAGTTGCAACACACTTTTTGCACAAAGCAAGGCATATTTGAACTGTTCAAATACATCTTATTGGGATCGACATATCATGTTGGGTTCAATTGTAGATTTGTAATTGTGTTTCCTTGGGAAGGTCAAGCACATGGGTATCTACTATCTAGTACCTGTGTTGTGTTGGAGACAACAACCTTTATGTTGTTGGACTCTTTATTGCTGGGAAAGCATTAAAATACCATCCAGTTCTCCTATGGTGCATCCAGAGATCCATGCATGCGCATGGGTGACTTGCTTTATTATGGTATTATAGTTTAATGTTACAATTACTAATGTTGCTGACCACCCATTTCTTTTTGTGGAAAGGCGCTATAATCCAAATATGGAATCATACAACTGTCAAACTTGGGCTACTATAAGCCCTAAATTGTTCGGTAGTAGTTAAATGAATAGGTTTATGTATGTATTCGCGTGGGTCATGTACCCTTGTTATCTTGCCAATTTTGTTATTGCCTTCTTCGCTTATGGAGGCGTGTGAAACACAACTCCTTTTGATTTGATGAGAATGTATGTCATGTATCACATTATTAATCACTGCGAAGATCGAATGCATTTCCTATCAGTCCCTTTACTCTTGTTGCTTTACCCATGGTTCTATTGAGGTTTAACATAAAAGTTGTTGAGAGAATTAGAATTTGAGAGATTAAAGCCAGCAATGCTTACTGCTTAGCCATGATTGAATAGTATCTCGGGAAGTTGTTTCTTGTTTCGTTTTAATAACTATGACAAAGTTGCGACATGCTTTTTGTACAAAGCGAGGCATATTCTAACTGTTTAGATGCATCATACTGGGACAAGCATATCCTGTCGTGCTCCCATTTGGGCAATTGGTGTTTGTAGATTGTCCTTACTTTGAGCACCTTCATTTATACATCCATCTCCTTATGTTCCAATGTTTGGTTTACCATGTTTGTCAAATCATTAATTCGAATCAGTGTGGTTCATGTACACTATTTTCTTTTTAGAACCTAATTTCCTTACTTCAGTTTTTCTTTGCAAAAACAACACTTCTTTGTGCTTTTGCATAGCATTTGAAGTAATGTTGGTTAAGAATGAAAAAAAACTTGCCATACCTAAATCATCATATTGCTCTGCCTAGGACTGTAGTTGCACCGGTATAAACTATAAAGTGGCCCCTTAAACTGTACCACTAGCAGTAGTATTTCAAAAAAACAAATTCTAAGTGAGAAAATTACCTCTCCTACAAGCTGCATGCTGTTGCCATTTTATTTCAATGGCTCATGAAACTCTTTTATCTTTGTTGTTATATCTTGACATTTCTTCATTTGTTGTTGGTACCATACATATGGATCATTTGACGTTTTCTCATTTTCAACTGTTCAATTGTAGTCCCAGATGTGACAAAGTCAACATGGCAATCACTTGTGATTGAGAGCGAGCTTCCTGTCCTTGTTGAGTTCTGGGCTTCATGGTGCGGGCCATGCAAAATGATAGATCCAGTTGTTGGCAAGCTCTCAAAGGACTATGAGGGGAAGCTGAAATGCTACAAGCTCAACACAGATGAGAACCCGGACACAGCAAGCCAGTACCGGGTCCGGAGCATCCCCACCCTGATGATATTCAAGAATGGCGAGAAAAAGGATTCGGTTATTGGGGCTGTGCCTGAGAGCACACTGGTCACATGCATCGAGAAATTTGTTGAGAGGTAAAATTTGTTGGAGAGGTAAAATGCGCAGTGGATCTCTTTCTCTTGAGCACAGTTTCCTTTCAATCAAAAGGTTATGTAGAGACCACTTGAGCCATACGGAGAACAGTTCTATAATACCTGCCTGTAGATAATGGGATTATTATATATATATTCGGTTATTGTTTGAGGAAAGCAGCATGAATTGGTGTCCACCCCAGCCTGGTTTTATTCTCTTAATTCTTTAGAGGCTCTGAAATGTGTAATGTGGATGGCCGAGAACCTCGTTCTATTCTCATTAATATAACAAATATGAGAAATGCTACAGGACACTTGGATGTTTTGACTGGTTTCGGCACCCCCTACGCAGCTCTCTGCGGCTCCGGCTCTGCATGCACTCGTACTGTACATCCCATGTGCTTCACTGTGCGCTGCGTGAAATAGGCTCTGGCTCCGCTTGCCACCAGAGAGGAGCCCAAGGAGCCGGGTATTCGGTGCTTCGACCGGCTCCGTCACAGTGCATCTACAGGGAAGGAGCCGGAGCCACTGAGAGCTACGCCAAACACACCCTTTGTCTTCGCTCGACGCCTTTCCGCACTTCGCCCGTGACCACGAGTGCTCCTCCGCCCGTCGTGTTCTCCCGGCCGGTCCCCGCGCCGACACTCCCTCCCTCGGTCCAAGCGCTCGCCCCCGCGCCGCCGCCGTCGTCCCCTCCCGGCCCCTGCGCCCGCGTGCAAGCTCGCCGCCCATGGCGGATCCGTCAAGGTAGGTCTTCTTCTCCTCCTCTTCCGCCTCCTCCTCTTCCTGGATCTGTGCTGACCAGAGACAAAGACGATGGCGGCGGTGGCTAGGGTTCCGGCGAGCCTCTTCCCCAAATTTTGTCCTTTTGAGAAAACTGTTTCTTGTTTCTCGTGATTTGCGATTTATGCCGACACAGCCGTGCTCTTTGGTACTTGTGATTTATGCCGACGTAGCCACGGCCAAGGGCGGGGCGGTGGACGGTGGTGGCGGCGGCAGGGTGGTAGTAGAAGGCTGGAGGCCGAAGTTAGAAAAATGCTGGAGGCCGATCTTCATCCTACGGATAAAAAAATTCATATGTTGAAACCGCATAACACAGTTGTACAGTTGACAGACTCGAGACATCATTCCTTATGGTCACTTTCAATATATGCTTGAGATATATATACATTTTTTTCGGAGATTCATCTGATTAGTATCTATCATACGTGGGCCGAACTCAGGATTGTGTTGCATTCTGGCTACATGTGATCTACGGCTGCACCTAAGAATTGGGCCTCTTGTTAGTACAACAGAATTTCTTGGTTACGGACAAAGCTTTAAATCCCACAGTAAATCCCTTGGGGCATGTCAATTGTCACTTGGGATCTGAGACCCTAGCTTTGGCGAACGTGTAATCCACAGGCAGCCGCTACATGTCAGCCTGTTCGGTTGGCTGGTTCGTATCGTTGGTTGGCTGGTTCGTATCGTTGCTGGTTCATGAAGAAGTACTGCTGGCTAGTTTGTGTGAGAGAAAAATATTGTTCCGGCTGAAAATTTACGATCGTTTACGACAAGCCACAGCCAAACGAATAGGTTGACAAACAATGGGCGGCCTTATGTTTGCATCTGCATCTAGTTCGCTTCGCTGAAAAGCCAGGTTAAAAAATACTGTTAGCTGATTTTTTTATGAGAGAAAAATATTATACCATAAGAAATGCTGATAAGTTCAAGAGTTGCAATATAGTTTCTATACTTTTTTTCTGGAAAAAAATGAAGTGAGTATATTGTTTCTTTTGAAATTTATGCCTCTCCACAAGCTTTATCGCATTACGCAACAACTGGCGTTATCAGTTTCCCTTATTTTTCTGCAACCGAACAAAACACGGGAATGCGGCTCCCCGCGTGATCTGTTTTCCTTACCATTTATGTTTCCATCCATGGAACACAAACGCCTTCTAAGGCTGTCTCCAACGGTGAGCACTCAAACCCAACCCCATTCAGTAGTCTGGGGCGCCAACAGTAAAAACCCATTTTCTCCCTTCTCCAACAACCACAGGCGACCCATTCTTCCTCTTCTCCGTCGGCGGCGTGGGCTTCGGAGCGGCGGCGGCGGCCGCACGCCTGCGACCAGGGCACTACGAGCGGCGGCGGTGCCCGCACGCCTGCGGCCTGCAGGGCCAGGCAGGACCAGATCCACACAGGCGCCGGTGGCATCTCCGGCGAGCACAGGCTCCGCACGGCTCCTCCGGCGAGCACGGGCTCCGGCGGCTCCTCCGGTGCGGGCCCACTGCTCCTCTCCACGTCGGCCGCACCCACGCCCCACCTCGCTCCTCGCCTCGACCCGCTCCCCGTCTCGCCCGCCGGCCGCGGACTCGCCTGGAAGCACCGGTGGCTCGCCATAGCGGGCTCGCCTCGCCGAGCTGACCGCGCCGTCGAGGGCCGCGCTGTCGACCAGGGAGGTGGAGGGGGAGGCCACCGCGCGTCGACCAGGGAGGAGGAGGGGTCGGCCGCTCCATGCTGCTCGCCTCGCCGCCAGCCGCTCCACGCTGCGGGGCCCACCGCTACGGGCACGCCAGAGGTTTGCGTCGTCGTTCAACGAGGACGCTTTTTTGCGTTTCGGTGCAGCAGGGGCGCAAAATGCGTAGCCTCTTTGGTCTTCTGTTGGAGAGGTTTTTTGTTACCTAAATACACTGTGCACGCTGCATTTTGGGTTTGGGTTGCTTTGTTGGAGATAGCCTAAGTTCAAAGCCGATATTCATATCCTAAATCCTACCTCTGCGAGACTAGCACCGTATATTTTAAAATTGACGAAATCAAAACAGAAGCCACTTGCCACTTGTCGGTGTTTTGGAACCGGGGGTCCCTCAACCAACGAGTGAATTTGTA